>NC_133647.1:29082213-29163477 GCF_009905375.1 Apium graveolens
TTGATCACATGACTAGCATCCGCATTATACTTCTTTAAAAGAGAGACATGAAACATATTACGAAGATTTTGCATCTGCGGGGGTAACATTAACTCGTATGCCACTCTTCCGACTTGTTTTAACACTTCGAATGGTCCAATATATCTAAGACTCAACTTCCCTTTCTGTCCATATCTGGATAAGCCTTTCCAGAGAGACATCTTTATCAACACTTTGTCTCCGGGATCGAATACCACATCCTTTCGATTCTGGTCTACATACTTCCTTTGTCGATCTTGAGCAGCTATCAGCCTTTTGCGAATTACTTCTACATTTTCTTTCATCTGTTAAACTAGTTCTGGGCCCAACAGCTTGCGCTCGCCAACTTCATCCCAATAAGTAGGAGATCTACATTTCCTTCCATACAATGCTTTGTAAGGCGGCATGCTAATACTTGAATTATAACTGTTATTGTAGTAAAATTCAATCAATGGTAAATTTGAAAGGAATATGTCCTAAGTCCAATCATGTATTAGGATTTAGGAATAACTTTTTATGTAATCTGTTTTGATTTCAATGATATTAATAAAAGACTTGTTTTGTTTTTATTACGGGCTCTATCTATTTAAGTGTTTAAATAAGATATACCATAGTTTAGAGTAAAGCTTTTATGGATTATGATGAGATCATAATAGTGAGACCCAAAAGATGATAACTCTAAACTTAAATAGTTCCTGGTCATAGGATTACTAACTGGTAATTAATAATCCGTAAAGATCGGTACATACTATGTTTGCTTCATTATGAAGGATGTCTGTTCTCATAGACATTTGTGTGGTAACACTATAGCCAGTATGTAGGTGCTTATTATAGAATAAGTTCACTGAACATGACTCGCACAGCTGAACAACTGATGGAGTTCACTCACGTGTCAGCAGTTGTTCACATAGTGATAGTTGTACAAGTATCCTTAGAGTTGAGGTCATCATAGTCATCTTGTGTACACTGAACTGTGCTTTGGTTTAGTTCTTAGTCCCCAGGAACAATTATTAGGGCTCTACTGGGTATAGGAATTTGTACACGAAGATAGTATATGATCAATAAAGGATCTACCCCTTCCAGTGAAGGAAGCGAATGTTCAAGGCTGATCCACTTATGCTAGTTCAGGAATCTGTGGCCAGAGTGAATAAAATTAGAAAGGAGTTTCTAATTTGCATAGAACTAAGCATAGTAAATGGTAAGCAAGTGATTAAATTAGATAGGCTTGACACAAGATCCATGCCTTGTATTTAATGAGGACATTGTAGGGTAGAAGGAGTTTATTGTACGGTAACTATTCACTGAATAAGTTCTTGATATTCTAAGCAGTGAATTCATATTATCCGGATAGTCGCGATATGCTGAGAAGTATCCCTCACGATGTAGAATATATATGATTAATTAATTAATCATATTTAATAAATTAGAGAATTTATATAAATAATGATAAAATAGTTTTATTATTATTTATTTCTACTACCGGCTTAATATTGAACCTACAGGGTCACACCATAAAAAGAAAATGATTTAATGGTGGAGGAATTAATTAATAATGGCTAATAATTATTTATTTATGAAATAAATAATTATTTGGAAAATTTAATAATTGATTAAATGAGATTTAATTGATTATAAATTAATTAAGAAAAGTTCTTAATATTATTAATTAAGAATTTAATTTTTGGATATTAAATCAAGAGAGAGAATTATTTCTAAAGTTTTTAGAAAAAGGATTAATAATTAAAAGGTGTTTTAATTATTAATGAGAATAATAAATGGGTTAATAATAATAATATTTTATGGGAAAATTTCAGCTGAAAATTTTGCCTATAAATATACTATTATAAACCCTATTTTTATTCTAACCCGAACCCAAATTTTTCAGAAAACCTAATTCTCTACACCTCCTCCTCCTTAAAGTCGTTTTCTTGGTGGATACCGGTGGAGTGCTTCATGTTTGAGGAGCAGCTGCTAAGGATCTCCGATCGTTGCTTTTGGATCGCTATTAAAGGTTAGTAATCGATTCATATATATTAATCAAGATTTATATGCTTTTATTTGGATTTTATATGTGTAAAAGTGTTTTGTCATGCCTCCGCTGTGATTAAAAATCCAACAATGGTATCAGAGCAAAGGTTGTATGCATATAGATCTGTGGTAAAAATTTCAGAATTTTATGTGCTTGTATGAATAATTATGATTTTTACAAGTTATATCATGGATTAATTTTGTCTGATGAGAAATCATTTCTCAGAATAATTTTGAATGTTGATCTGGGTTCTACAAGTGTTGTAGATCGTCTGGGTATTTTTTTTCATAATTTTATGATGTATGGATTATTTATTATGAATTTTTGAAGTTATTTTAATTAAATTCGTAATTAAATAAAGATATATATATATATACATCTGTTGTCTGTTGCATAATCTTTGCTGCACGGAGAAAGATGAGTTGACAGGGACGGCGCACGGAAATCCGTGCGAGAAAAGACGGCGACTGCTGAAAAAGGGCGAAGGACCGCGCCTCTACAGTGCGCGCGTGGGGTACACGCGCCCGTGTACCACGCGCGGCGTGTGGCAGACACACGCTGATCAACGTGCTGACGTCATGCTGACATCAGCGTAGGGTCGTAGGCGCGTGAAGCGCGTGGCGCACGTGAGCGGTGTTCTGACACGCGCCTGACAGCGCGTGTGCGCGTGGCCACGCGTGGGTGACCTTGTTTCGGTGCGTGAGGGCGCGTGCTAGCTCAGATTTGGGCGATTTTGGTGCCGTTGGTTCGTCTTTTCGAGACGCTTCTAATGGTATATTGTATGATATTTTATGAAATTATTTCGAACTGTTTATAGCTAACAGAAGTGTTTTAAAGCTGTTTTTAACTGTTTTAACTGCTTTTAAATGCTTCATGTGATACATAGAGATGTATAATGCTTAGACCAATATGCTAGATGATGTAACATGCCTACCTTGATGTTTATTCATGTTGATATATGTGATATATTCTTAGTTTATCATGCGATGATAGATTTAGGTGAACTTAAATGAACATAAGGCGTTTGTGAGACAACCTAGTATAGTGAAATTGTTTCATAACCTAAATAATAATATTATGAATACAATCATGAGATTCTTGTGTTTATGAAACACGTAATTGAATATGAATTTTCGATATGAGAGAAAGGATGATTCTGTCAACAACATATTTCTATCTGTAAGAAAGGGTTATTAAGTGACGCCTCTTGACAATGCTCCACCCGATCTGGGAATCATCTGATTATCGATTATTGATTTGAAATATTTAATTTAAAAGGAAGAATCTCTTTATAATATGATTATGATTGTAACGTAATATAATCCCTCTAAAATTAAATAATATCAAGTAGTAATTGGCCAATGACACAACGGGCTTGTGTCGGTCATAGCCTTCCAACATGATAGAAAAGTAGTTCTTATTTTTAAATCATTGTCGGTTCGTGCTACAGCCGAGGGCTTTGATTTTGAAATAAGAAATACTTGTCTATTACGTAGAGATGTGTACATTGAATAAGAATCTAAAGGTCGGTACGTGCCACAACCGCGGGCCTTTGGGGACTGATTCAATTGTACGGAATGTTGGGTTAGACTTGACTTAGAATATTGAGTTTGTCATGCCACAGCCGTGACTCAATTATTCAAGAGGTTAAAGTTTGATTAGGGAATAACATAAGATGTAATTGACAAGAGTTGTCTGCCTATTGAACATTACATGGCGGTTCGTGCTACAGCCGGGGTTGTGTAATGGAATGTAGGATCCCTATTCCCACTAGCATTATGAATGCTTAATTTTTCACATAGGGGGTTGAATAAATTAGATAAACTAGTGGGAGCCACTTATGAATAAAGACCCGATTCATATAGTGTTTTAAAAATGAAATCGAATATTTTCTAAGTGTTTTTATGTGTTTATCATTTACAGATTTACTATATACATTATATCTTCTGCACTATCACTCAGGAGCATACTAGATGCTCACAAGTTGACTGGTCCTAATTATGCTGACTGGCTTCGAAACTTGAGAATTGTTCTCAGGATTGAGAAGCTGGAATACGTGATTGACTCACCTAAGCCTACTGAACCTGCTATTGATGCACATAATGATGAACATGTTGTGTATCGTAAATGGGTAGATGATGCAAATGTTGCTCAATGCATCATGCTAGCTTCCATGAACATTGAGCTACAGAAGCAACATGAGCATATGGATGCTCACACTATCCTCATGCATCTACAAGAGTTGTATGATGTGGCAGGGAGGACAGCTCGATATGAGATATCGAAGGAGCTGTTCGGTTGTAGGATGTCTGAGGGATCATCTGTGAATGACCATGTACTTAAGATGATCAATTTGATTGAACGTCTTGGACAACTTGGTTTTGCCATGGATGGGGAGCTGAGCCAAGACTTGGTCTTGCAATCGCTTCCGAGTTCGTTCTCGCAGTTTGTTGTGAACTTTCACATGAATAAGTTGGATGTGAGCCTACCTGAACTCCACAACATGTTGAAGACTACGGAATCGAATTTTCCCCCTAAGAAGAGTTCTGTTCTTCTAATTGGTGAAGGTTCCAATCCTAAGAAAAGGAAGAGGAACCCTTCCAAGAAGAAGAAAGTAGGTGAAGAAAATCCGGTTCCACCAAAAGCTGAAGACCCCAAGAGCAAAGTTGTTTGCTTTCACTGTAACAAGGTGGGGCACTGGAAGAGGAACTGCAAGGTTTACCTAGCAGAATTGAAGAAGAAGAAGGGTAGTGAGACTACCGCTTCTGATTCAGGTATGTTCATGATAGAAGTGAATATGTCATTAAATCAAATTTCTACTTGGGTATTAGATACCGCCTGTGGTTCTCATATCTGCAATTTGTTGTAGGGACTAAGGAGAAGTAGGACTCTTGAGGAAGAGGAGGTGATTCTACTGATGGGAAATGGAGCAAGAGTTGCTGCTAAAGATGTAGAATCATTTCATTTACATATGCCTACGGGAAAGACTATTATTTTAAATAATTGTTATTTTGTTCCCACGATTGTGAGGAATATTATTTCTATTCCCATGTTAGACTTGGCTGGATTTTCATTTATTATTGAGAATAATGAATGTTCTATTCTTAGAGATAATATTCTTTATGGACGTGGTACTTTAAATAATGGCCTGTATAAATGTGACATAATTTACTTCAGATTGAACAAACTAATAAAAGAAAAGGGATGATGAAAATCTCACTTCATTGTGGCACTGCAGTCTCCATTTAGTAGACATGGAGAGAGGGCTGCAAATTTGCTAGGAATGGTACACACAGATGTATGTGGGACCAATGTCTACGCAAGCCATGGGTGGATTTTTATACTTCATTACTTTCATGGATAATAGATCTAGATTCGGATATGTGTTTGATGAAACAAAAGTCTGAAGCCTTTGAAAAGTTCAAAGAGTATAAGTATGAAGTGGAGAAACAAACCAAACATAGTATTATAATTCTTCGATTAGATCGAGGTGGTGAATACTTGAATGAAGAGTTTCTGGATTATCTCAAAGTAAATGGTATAGTCTCCCAGTGGATACCTCCAGATTGGTATCGGAAAGGAGAAATCGAACTTTGTTAGACATAGTTCGGTCCATGATGAGCTATGCAAATCTTCCAGTATTCCTATGGGGTTACGCATTGGAAACCTCAGCATATTTACTGAATAAGGTGCTTTCCAAATCTGTTCCTCAAACTCCGTATGAGATATGGAAAGAAAGGAAACCGAGTCTTAAATACGTTAAGATTTGGGGATGTCCAGCTTATGTCAAGTAAGTTGACCCAGATAAGCTGGAATATCGATCCGTAAAATGTAGTTTTGTGGGATATCCTAAAAAGACTTTAGGGTATTACTTTTACACCGATCATCGGGTGTTTGTCTCCAGACATGCTACCTTCTTGGAAAAGGAGTTTATCCTTGAAGGAAACAGTGGGAGCAAAATTGAACTTGATGAAGTTCGAGAAGCACAAACTACTACGGATCAAGTGGAAACACCTGTTCTGACTGAACAGCCATCTGTGGAACAGCCCATTCGTAGGTCATAGAGAGTGTCTCGCCAACCTGAGAGGTATTATAACCTTGTCATTGAGAATGACAATGAGTTGTCGATCATTGATGATGACGACCCTGTGACCTATAATGAGGCTATGAGTAGTGTTGACTCAGAGAAATGCATAGTGCCATGAAATCCGGAATGAAATCTATGTATACGGGATACAAAAGAATGATTAGAGCAGATGGCCAGGTGGAGACCTTTAAGGCCAGGCTTTTGGGAAAAGGATTCAAACAAAGGCAATGGATTGACTTTGATGAAACCTTTTACCTGTAGCCCTGTTATAATCAGTTCGGATTTTGCTTGCGAATGCTGCTTACTACGACTATGAGATCTGGAAAATAGCCAGATGGTTTTCTTTCCAAGAGAAATGAAAACCTAGTGTGTAAGCTGCTGCGAACCATATGTGGTTTAAAGCAAGCTTCTCGTAGATGGAACATCCGTTTTAATGAGACAATCAAAGAGTTTGGTTTTATTAAAAAACGTAGATGAACCATGTGTCTACAAAAGGGTTAGTGGGAGCGCGATAACATTTCTTGTGTTGTATTGAATTAGAGTTGACATACATAACAACATAGCAGACCCACTCACAAAGCTACTTTATGAAAGTCACTTTGATCGTCATAAAGACAAGATGGGTATTAGATACCAGAGTGATTGGCTTTAGTACAAGTGGGAGATTGAAAGGAATATGTCCTAAGTCCAATCATGTATTAGGATTTAGGAATAAATTTTTATGTAATCTGTTTTGATTTCATTGATATTAATAAAAGACTTGTTTTGTTTTTATTACGGGCTCTATCTATTTAAGTGTTTAAATAAGATATACCATAGTTTAGAGTAAAGCTTTTATGGATTATGATGAGATCATAATAGTGAGACCTAAAAGATGATAACTCTAAACTTAAATAGTTCCTAGTCATAGGATTACTAACTGGTAATTAATAATCCGTAAAGATCGGTACATACTATGCTTGCTTCATTATGAAGGATGTCTGTTCTCATAGACATTTGTATGGTGACACTATAGCCAGTATGTAGGTGCTTATTATAGAATAAGTTCACTGAACATGACTCGCAAAGCTGAACAACTGATGGAGTTCACTCACGTGTCAGCAGTTGTTCACATAGTGATAGTTGTAAAAGTATCCTTAGACTTGAGGTCATCATAGTCATCTTGTGTACACTGAACTATGCTTTGGTTTAGTTCTTAGTCTCCAGGGATAATTATTAGGGCTCTACTGGGTATAGGAATTTGTACATGAAGATAGTGTATGATCAATAAAAGATCTACCCCTTCCAGTGAAGGAAGCGAATGTTCAAGGCTGATCCACTTATGCTAGTTCAGGAATCTCTGGCCAGAGTGAATGAAATTAGAAAGGAGTTTCTAATTTGCATAGAACTAAGCATAGTAAATGGTAAGCAAGTGATTAAATTAGATAGGCTTGACAAGAGATCCATACCTTGTATTTAATCAGGACATTGTAGGGTAGAAGGAGTTTATTGTACGGTAACTATTCACTGAATAGGTTCTTGATATTTTAAGCAGTGAATTCATATTATCCGGATAGTCGCGATATGCTGAGAAGTATCCCTCACGATGTAGAATAAATATGATTAATTAATTAATCATATTTAATAAATTAGAGAATTTATATAAATAATGATAAAGTAGTTTTATTATTATTTATTTCTACTACCGGCTTAATATTGAACCTACAGGGTCACACCATAAAAAGAAAATGATTTAATGGTGGAGGAATTAATTAATAATGGCTAATAATTATTTATTTATGAAATAAATAATTAATTGGCAAATTTAATAATTGATTAAATGAGATTTAATTGATTATAAATTAATTAAGAAAAGTTCTTAATATTATTAATTAATAATTTAATTTTTGGAAATTAAATCAAGAGAGAGAATTATTTCTAAAGTGTTTAGAAAAAGGATTAATAATTAAAAGGTGTTTTAATTATTAATGAGAATAATAAATGAGTTAATAATAATAATTTTGCCTATAAATATACTATTATAAACCCTATTTTTATTCTAACCCGAACCCAAATTTTTCAGAAAACCTAATTCTCTCCACCTCCTCCTCCTTAACGTCGTTTTCTTGGTGGATACCAGTGGAGTGCTTCACGTTTGAGGAGCAGCTGCTAAGGATCTCCGATCGTTGCTTTTGGATCGCTATTAAAGGTTAGTAATCGATTCATATGTATTAATCATGATTTATATGCTTTTATTTGGATTTTATATGTGTAAAAGTGTTTTACCATGCCTCCGCTGCGATTAAAAATCCAACAAAATGATCATCCCAATTTCCTTTGAAATCCAACGCATAGTTTTTATCCTCGATCATTTGAATAGTCCTTTCGCTTTGTCCCCCGGTCTGCAGATAATATGTTGTACTCCTTTTCAATTTCGTACCCAAATGATCATGAAATTGTCGCCAAAATCTCGAGTTAAATCTTGGATCTCTATCAGACACGATAGACACGAGTACTCCATGACGCATTACAATTTCATCCAAATACAACTTGACCAACCTTTCAAATGAGAATCTTTCATTGATTGGAAAGAAATGCACTAATTTTGTCAGTTGATCGATAATCACCCAAATCACATCATGATTAGCCTTAGTCTTTTATAATCTTACCCCGAAATCCATTGCGATATGTTCCCATTTCCATTCAGGTATGTCCAGTGGTTGAAGCAATCCACTTGGTCGTTGATGTTCCACTTTTACTCTTTGACATGTGTAGCACTTATTTATCCATACTGTGATTTCCTTTTCATATTTGGCCACCAATAGTTCTCTTTCAAATCCTTGTACATTTTCGTACTTCCAAGATGAATCAAAAATCTCGCGATATGCGCTTCACGCAAAATCTTGTGCTTTAGCTCCATAACATTAGGGATACAAATACATGAACGAACCCTGTATATCCCCTTGTCATCCTTTCGAGCTTTACTTTCTTCTACTTACAGTTTATCCTTCTCGTGGTTCTTCACTTTTCCTGAAAACATCAAATCTTTTCCAAAATCTCTGGCTGAAATGACATTGTGTAAACCACTTCATCTGCTAATCTAGGGATCTGCATCTCTATCTCCAACTTCTCAATTTTTTGATCAATTCTGTAGACGAAGTCAACATATTCAATCTTTCATTGCGGCTTAACGCATCTGCTACCACATTCGCCTTTCCGCGATGATAAGGATTCCTTCTCCGCATCTTTTATGTGAGCCAAATAAGCTTCGCATCCTTGTCGTAATAATCTTCTAATCTGAATTATCATTAGAAACTTCTTACCTTACTTCTTTCCTTTGAATGTCACCTTAGTTCCATCTTTCGTCCTCAATTTCACTTTCTTACTTCTACACTCGATTTGTGCATCATGGTTTTCTAATCAATCCATTCTGAGAATAATGTCAAATTTTCCTAACTTAAACGGTATCAAGTCAGCAGAAATGTGCCGACATCCTATTATAATATCGTAATTGGGACAAATTCTATTGGCAGTAACTCTTTCTTGATTTGCTATTTCTATAATCAAAGTATATTCTAAAGGGTATGCAACATACTTTAGGTTATCTACAACACTTTCGGAAATAAATCAGGAAAGAGTTATTTCAAGAAGAGACACTTTAATACGAATCCATGGGTTAAGTCCTTGTTTGAATCTCTTAGATTTCTTCGCTTCTGTATTCACGTATTCGGGCACAAACCTTGCTAATTCTAAAAACTTCACTTCATACTCTGCTATTGTCATATTCTCTTGCTTTAAATCAATAAACCTCATCTCTAACTGATCTTGCATGTAACTTGGTAAGTACTTCTCTAAGAACAGCTCCGTAAGCTTCTGCCAAGATATGGCTTCTCCTTCTAGAAACTCCTTAGTCGATTCCCACCAGTAACTAGCCTCATCCTTAAGATAGTAACTTGCATATTGCGCCTTCTTTTCGTCATTAACTTCCACTAACTTAAAGGATTTTTCCATCTCTCTCAACCAGAACTGGGGTTTAATCGGATCTGGAAATTCTACAAACTATGGGGGATAAATGGATTGAAAATGTTTGAAGTTTCTGACTCTTGGGGCTGAGGGTTGTTGTGAAAGTTGAACGAGTTGGTTCATCATAGGGGTTTCTTGGATTTGCTCTTGATTTTGAGTTTGAGTTTCTTCTTCTTAGTGATTTGTGAAGTGGCCATTTTATAAACCTGATGAGTAATTATTTAGCAATACGATAGCATGGCATACATAACAATAAAGATTCTTTTAGGAATAATTTTATGGGTTTTAAGTTTTACCCAGTTGCTCATGCAATCCTATTACTACATAATTCACTCACAGGTTAGGCTTCTCACATGACATAAGGTATATTATCAAAAAGATGTTTGAATATGGTCACTTGGAAAGTATGATATGCAAAACAGTTTATGAAACTCAGGATTACGCAATATAAAAACAAGATGAATAGATAGATAGTTTATAAAATTCACCGGTTCTTTGCAAGATAGCCAAAGTACATAGATAAATAGATCAAGTACAATAAGTTCTGGGAATAAGGTACAATAACATAGCAGGGTTAAACAGAGGAAAAGCTGGAAAATATCCCCATATCTACCCCTAACCTCTACCTATTAGCTACCAACACAACCAATACTACAAAAGATAATATTACAACATAAAAGGGATCCCAGCATCCGGCCAAGTATCCCAAAGCCTATCGGAGCTGAAAAGAAATAAAAACAACAACAACGGGCTCTACCAGATGTCCCGTTTGAACTCACACTCAAACTACACATGGAAATCCAGAACCTCCCTCAATACAGATAACATTCAACCCACAATTTTATGAACTCTGGGGGCCTTAGACTCAGCATCACTGCAAGAAGGTCCCTCCTATAACCATCTACGGGCAACCTGCTCTACCATCTTAATACGAACACACCACTCGGGCTTTGGAACAATCAACTACAACCTAGACTATCGGGCCAACATGTCTACCAAAGACCATAACTCAAGTATGTGAGTGAACACAAAGTCACGGTCCTGGGCCAAATCATTACTAATATGGGTAGGTACAGGTATAATAGGTACCATGTCAAGAGCTGGGGACTCAAGAATAGGAGCTGGAGAATCTTCGCTAATCGCTGGGGAATCAGGTACTGGTATCAGGGGAGAAACAGGCATAAGGGCAGCACTGTCCTTATATGGATCCTTCTCAAGGTCTGAACTAATATACTTGGGATCTGCAGGTGATCCCGGTAACAAACTATCCTCAGAATCAGCATCACTACCACTACTGTGGCGCCCTCCAAACCCGGGTCAGAAGTTTGAGGTCCACACACACACCTTATTAATAACCTACTTATAAGAATGATAAAGATAATATTAATATGCAATGACCCTACTTACCAACTACCACGGACCGCAACAGGTTAAAGTATGCACACAAGCCAAACACATCTACTTATATTACAAACCGTTCGAATCCCAACTATCCAAACTTAGAACTGAGTATTAAACATTATTACAAACTTTTACAAACTTAAATTATCCCAAAAGAAGCCAACTAGCTCAACTTGATCAACCTGAACCCCTAGCTCTCGCGCTGGACTGGGGATCCTTGCTACCAACTGGTTCCTTTTTAACTGGGAAGAACATAAACAATATTGCACAAATGAGCTAACTAGCTCAGCAAGTCACAATGACAAAAATGAGAATAATGATCATCAGGTAAATATGGTTATGAAATCAGGTGAACAATGGATTATGATTTAGAATTGGATATTATATTCTTATTTTAAAAAAAACCAAGGTTAGGCTGCTGATCAGTCACGCACTAACCCCGAGCAAAGCACACAGCACTACTCTAACTACTGGATCCAAGGCACACATTGGCCTAACTTGACCATTATATGGTCTGACCACGAATTTGGTCCACAATTTATAAAAATAATCCAATTCTAACATAACAACAGAATAAGCAGTAATAAACAATAAACAGAATCATTAACAACATTGGATGTTCAATAATGAAAATGGTTTCAGTCTGCATAAAGATCAATATGGCATTTCCAAAGCTTGGCTGTTAGGTAATGAAAGAATTGGATAACAAAGGAATCAGTGTTTCAGTATTTCAAGGATTTGGCCTTTCAAAGCATAAGATACAATGGCTTGAGTGTGCAAGCAATCTGGTTCAGTGTTTGATAATTAGTTTGTATGTATTTGTGGAGTAGTATCGTATATTTGAGGTTCGTATTTGGGTATACAACAATCAATGGTTTGGAAAGAATCAGGTTTACAGCTCAAGATCAATAAGTGGAATTAGGGTTTAGGACTCAGTGCTTCAAAGCACTTGCAATATCAAACAGGACTATCAATCACTACAATATCTCGAGAAAGTTCAGAACACTTGCCTGCTACTAGCTTACTATACTGCACTTGCTTTCAATCACCACCGTCTTACTCCTCAACTACCTGTTTCCCTTTCCTACGTCTTGCCTCTTCTGCTCATATATCATAAGCATCTATCAATATTTAACTCATACGATTCTATTCAACACATACTTCTATCTACCCTTCGTTTCACCCAAATCCGATTAACGGATTGAAAGTTACGCGATAAACAAGTAAATATCGAATACACAGACCGACAGTCAATCAACAAGTCACATATAACATATAACACGTCACATAATCAATGGTATATCATTTATAAAGAAGTTTCGGGTCATAAATAGACTTTCGGATATTTAAAATGATTTTTAAAATATTTTTCGGAATTAAAACGGGTCGTTGGATCAATTTCGGAATAATAAACAGGGTTCTGTTGGCCAATTCTGGCTTCGAAACAATTTTATAATAATTATCGAGCATTGGAAATAATTTAAAATAATATTTTAAAGATCAAAACTATTTTTTGGAATTTTTAAATCATTTTTAAATTATTAAATCTAATTAAATAATTAATTAAAATCAATTAATAATTAATTAAATCAATTAATTAATTAATTTTTGAATTAATTGACCAATTATTCAATTAAAAATTAACTGAAATTAATTAACTAATTAATTCAGATTTATTTTTGAATTAAAAATAAATTTTGGAATTAAAATAATAATTTTTGGAATTTTCAGAAATTAAAAAAGAATTTTTATAATAAAAATAAATAGGGAATATGATTTTTAAATATTTTTAAAATAGGAATCCAAAATTTGCAAATTCTGAAAACCTCAGGGACTTAACTGTTTCTTCCCAAAAGATAAGGTACCAAACTGCAATTTTACAACCCCCGTCGCCGGAAAATACAGGGGTGGCCGGAGAACACAATTTCGGCACCCTCACCTCACCACAAGCTCCAGATCACATCTACAGACAACCAGGAACTTATTCATGCAATTAAATCATTCAAATAACCCCAGACCTGGCCGAAAATTGGCCAAGAACATCGCTGGTTTCCGGCGAACTTCGGAAATTTTCAAAACACAACTCCCTTCGATTCAGACATCCTCTGCTAACGAGCTATATACCAATCGATTGCAAATTTCATAAGGAACATAATCCACTATAAATCAACAGCTAATAAACCCTATATCAAAAAGCCCCAAATTTCAATTGAAAACAGTCATACGGGTTATAAAACATAATTTTAAAATTCGAGAATTAAACCCACTTTTGAGCATGTTATTGAACTCCAAATCAGACGTATGACATATAAAAATTGTGACGGCCTCAATCCCGGGGTCAGGAGTTGACGTCACCAACAACAATAATAACAATCATAAATCAGTCCAACTCATTAATAATACATAACTACGACCCCTTTACCAAGACCTTTTCAAGGTTTAAGTATGACTTAGGTTACTCAACTAACACAACCCGAATTACCTTACACAATCCTGACCACTAATTTAATGCAGCAACTTAACAGACCTCATCTAGTCTGAGCATAACTACCTCAGAGGAGCTTGACACGAAAGGAGCTGGAACTTTGCCCTGACTACCACACAAGAATCTCCTAGGCATCTGCAATACATATAAGATATTCTGCAAGGGTGAGCAATTGCTTGCTCAATAGCACCACCATATGAATAACAAGTAAAACAGTTTAAAGTAAAGCAGTTATAGGAACAGAATTCATATCTTGCCAGAAACGTGTAAAACAAGTATAAACTGGATATCAAAACTAGCATGCTCGGTAAAACAACAACATCAGTAGTGTGCTGTGCATAAATACCAGAGAATAATTCTAGCATGCCATTTTCATTTCCAAATCCGCTATATCAACTACTCATGCCCTTAAAGGAATCACACAAAACCAAATCAGATACGTAGCGGATATGTGAAGACAGCTGATCAGGCTATCAACACCAGACGGCTCCAACTTCCATCTCATTTACCTGTTCCGGAACTCAGAGACTAGCTAGGTTTCTGACCTGCTGGACTAATCGGTAATACAGTGCGCGCAACCGAATTAGCCTCTTATTCCACCTCAATAGGCCTACTCTGGCCCCAACGTATCCCATATCTGATCGTTTTAATCCAGTTTTCAAAATCATCACTTTTACCTATCTCTTTTTCAAAATCAATTCTGTCACAGCACACTATTCAAATCCTCTTTTCATTTAAATCACATTTAGAGATAGGTGTTTTCAGAAGTTACTTTTCCCCAAAACATAATGAAAACAGTGATTTATAACTACGGGGATACGCAACTTAAAACATTTCTGTTCCATTACGAGAATAAAACATTCAGCTATTCATATACACTGAACCATAAAAGAATGGTCAGGGGTACTTGCCTTGCAGAGCTTTATAACTGATACTAATTGACTCTGAGCCGACTCGGACGCTCAGGCTTTATCGTTTTACTATTTGACTATCCTGGATCCGACCTCAACGCTCAGGCCCTTCGCTTAGGAACCTCGCTGCGCTTGTCGACTGATCACTAGGTTATCTTTAGTTCGACTTCAATTCTTGAGTCCTTCGACTGGAACCTACAGAGCCGAAATACCCTATGTTAGACGTCTAGGTATGCTTGACATATCCTGGATAGCAATTTTACCCAACGATATTCAAACCCGACTCGTAATTATACATATTAATTTGATACACATAGCAATCAAGTTTAACGTACTCAAACTTGGCTCGATATTCATTTCCAGAAATCACATATACTTGTCGCTTTAGGAAATAGGGTTGTCAGTTATAACTTATAAAATATATTCGTACAACAACACGCAGATATACTTCGTAAAAACAAGGTTATTAACCCTTATTACAATATGCAGATCGACACGTACAACATTTATTTATAGGTATATAACTATACACACTCGACGAATATCCCCCGATAATTTACAGGATATGCTCCCGGAATTTGGGCAGTATCTCCTTTGTTTATCGAACTACCCGTCGAAATAATTCGATGTCTCAACAATCAACAAACAAATAATCCAATCATTACATTTCACAATTCGAACCAAATTCATAACCCGAACGCTAATAAAATTTCCAAGATAATTAAATATGTTTCAATTCGAGTATTAATATACGAATTAAATTATTTATTTTAAAATATTAGGACTCAGAATTATATCATCACCGTCCACCGTCGGCTCGCCAAGGCTCATCGCCGACGGCGGTAAAATTCGTCGGTGCCCGATAAATTCGGATTTCCATACGAATTCCACCGATTACTAACAATAATTTCCCGCACTAATAAATTTATTTTATTAAAATAAATCAATTAATTTCTGCAGAAAACAAATCAAGAAAACCAAATTAATACAGGCACAATTAACCGGAGAACAACCGGAAAACATAAAGTAACGACCAACAGAATCAACACCACACTGTACACAACAAGCACAACAATTACAATCACGCAAGACACAGGCACACTTAAACAATCCTCGCCGGAAAATACACCGGCGACGCGGAGGACAGGACAGGCGGCGGAATTACCAGGGAACACCAGGCGAACAGGGGAAACAAGGGGAAGGGGGAGAAACGGAGAAGCAGGAGAGAAATCAAGAGATACAGAAGGAGAGATTAATAAAGAAATAAGAGAAATCGAGAGTGAGAGAAACTGAGGTCGAGGGAGATTCAGGCAATCGGGGAAATGAAGATAGGGCCGTGGGTGTATATCTATTTCTGTATTTTTTTTTCTATATTAATTAATCAATGGCAGCTTAACACATGTCTAATGAATTCCTGGGAAATTGACACGTAGCCTTTTTTTTTCAGGATACGTACCCCCTTTTTTTTTCTTTCTTCCCGGCTCTAACCCGTACTTTAGATTTTAAAGAACCATTGCGCAGGCGAAAATAACCCGAAAATTACCAAGTTAGTCTTAAAATTTTCTAAAAATCCTCAAACTAATAAAATAATTTTTTCATGACTTTTAAGGCATTTTTGGAACGTAACCCGTACCCGCATTTCACTCTTAACGAACTGAGCTGCACTTAAAACAAATTCAGGAAATGATGACAATTATCTTAAAATGTTACAAATATCCCGAAGTTTATAAAAATGTAACTTCCGAAATTTTAAAACAATTTTTAAAACACACTTTATACCCGCTTTTAACAAATAAACGAATCAACGCGCGGGTAAAATAAATCTCAAAAATTCCCAAAATAATTTTAAAATTCTCAGAATAATACGAACTTAGTAAAATATAATTTTCATAATTTTTGAAGATTTCCAAAATTAAATATAGATTTTACCATTAAATAGACTCAGAAAATCATTTAAAAATAAATAATTAATGAAATATTGATTTCTCAATTTTATAAAGTCCTAAAAATAATTATTGAAATTATAAAGTCATAAAAACAAATTTTAGAAACAATCCAAGTATTTATGGCAATAAAACTGCAATAACACCATTTTTTAACGATGATACAAAATCATACAATTTCATTAATTAACCACACAATTCAATTCCATACACTAGTAATCACATACACATAATGACAGAGTAATGACCCATTGAATGAACCCACACAATCATTTTATTTAATTATTTAATCCTTAATTATACACTTAAATAATAAATAAAATATACGGGTCGTTATATCCTTCCCCCTTGAAAAGATTCTGTCCTCAGAATTTTACTTAACCAAAAGTGAGGATATTTGTCAAGCAATTCCGACTCTAACTTCCAGGTATACTCTTCGACTCAAGGATTTATTCAAGGCATACTCACCATAGACATAATTCATTACTAAGGACTCACTTTTAATGATCTAGGATTTGGATCGATTATTCCGCGTAGAACAAATTTGGATGAGAGCCCATTGGCTCCTAATCAATGGCTTGATTCAAATCAGAGACATATCACTTTAACATTGACACATATAACATATTATATATATATACAGTGACTGCGGCGATAATACCAACTCATAAACAACTTTACCTATATTTCTTTATACCTCGAACGGTTCAATACATTTGGGACTATACTTGTCCCTTCTGTTTAACCAATCTCTTTCAAGGTGAAACTTTTTCCTGAACCACGATCCTAATTCTATATATTCATATTCTTTTGATGCCAATCCGCTTTCTTTCTTTATCTTTCTCGAGTTGTTTCAATTCTCTTCCGAATCCACACAACTACACTCTTAAGGTACTGAATTAGTTCAGGACTTAATAATATCCCTACTTCCACTTTCTCTCACTAGGGTGAGGACTCATGCTTATGTCCACACAACATTTCGCAAAATAGTATTCTCTTACTAACAGGGTAACTATTATCATAGAGAACTCAATCCAAGGTAGGTGATTATCGCAGTTCACTTTTCAAACCCATAATATAAATATTCTCCATATATCTTATATTGTCTGAATCACCTTCTCACTTTGACCCTTCATCTAAAGATGATAGGTAGTAGTCACTTTTAACTTAGTTCCAACATCCAAACACCTCTTACTCATTCTCATCCGTCTAGGCTAGAAAGTAATTTCATATATTCACTTTTTATCACCTTTCGGTATTCGAACTCCAACTTTTACTCTTTTCAATTCCCTCGGAATCTTAATCACGTTCAATTCTTTTCTTCTACTCAGACATCTATTACTACACCGGCTTTGCCTAAATGGTCGTTAATAGGATAATCAGAATTGTTTGTAAGTCTCAGCCAAAATCTATACTTGAAAACTTAATGTATATTTGCTTCCCATGTAATCTTCGTAGGGAAATCCTAGGCCGTCCCACACAAACTTCCTTAAATTTTTTTTTTTGAATAGCTGAGGATGTTATCAATAAATAAAAGTTGCTTATCCAAGTACTCTCTTTAAATCCTTATAGACAACTGATACACTTGCTACTCCACATAATATCACCAGAACTTGTAATGCTCATAACTCATTCTACTCACAATCTCGGATATGTCCTCCGACTGAATCTTAAGTCAATCCTCGAGAATTAGCACACTCCTTGAATTAAGTCACATAAGTAGTCAATTCTTTATAGAAGTTACTTATTCTTATTCATCATTTTATTAAACTCCTGATAACCAATACACAATCTCATAATTTCATTCCTCTTTCCCCAGCAACATCACTGGTGTACCCATGAGAACTCAATCTAGTATGCTCACTTTCTTTCTAATTACTTTAACCGCTATCAAACTAACTATTTCGTTCCACTGACCTGTAGAGACTCCAGTGCATTTATTTGCTACTCAAAAATTCCTCCAGCTTAAGTATTCTCTTCTTCATATCTTTACAGATGGTGGATCTACCTTATATCCTTAGCTTATCACTTCTTTTCTCGCATGATTGGAAGAATTCCTTATATTGCTCCTGCATCCAGAAACTTGCCTTACTATTGGCTTCTGTACACTTTACACTTTGCTTTTTAAAAAAAAAAACCCATTCCTTGCCATAATACAGGACAACCAACTCAATCCTACAATCACATCAAACCCTTCTAACTTAGAGGGTGTCAAATCAACTGCAACTACGTCCATCTTCTCAACACTCAATCTCTTGGTCCCTTTGAAAGTTCTATCTCTAGTTGAGCTGGATGTTGGCCCTTGAGATGTAGTATCTTGAGTAACCATTCTAGAATTCCTTGCAATATGCCTAATTTTTCGACAATTGTGACACGTAACTCCTGGAATTTCTGGAGTACATTCCGATGCATAATGACCCTTACGTCCACACTTGAAGTATTGCACATTCTTTTTACACGAACCACTGTGTCTCCTATCATAGAACTTGTAATCCACTGCTAACTTGACTGACCGGGCTGGAGTGGAAGCAACTAAAGTAGCACTAGATTTATCCTGAAATAAACTCTATCTCCGGAATCTCTTACTCCTATTCCAGCCAAATCACTTCTCAAATCCTTGAGTGGATTCTCCTTGGTTTACTTTATCTATAACACCTTCCGACTTCCTTTTCTTATCACTTTCGTCCTTAACTGTCAATTTCTGGTCGCTTTCCATTACCAGGGTGACCTGAACCATAGAGGAGTATGTCTTGAGTTGCAATGCCACAGCTCCTCTGCGAGTTTCAGGCTTCAACCCTTGTTGGAACCTCCTTGCCTTCTGACACTCTGTACTTACATACTCGGGAACTAATCGGGCCAATTCTGTAAACTTGGCCTCAAATTCCAACACACTTCTTTCTCCTTGTTTCAGTTCTAAAACCTCAATTTTCATTTGACTCCGCATACAATCTGGGAAATACTTTTCCAAAAACAACTCAGTAAACCTAGCCCATAGAACAGGGCATTCTCCTTCTAACACTCTGATTGACTCCCACCAATAATTCACTTCATTTTTCAAGAAATAGCTTGCATAATCCATCATAAGGTTATCACTTACTAGAACGAGGTTGAAAACTCCCTCCATTTCTTTTAACCATGCTCCATCAATTACTGGATTAGGTTCACTTTTAACTCAGAGAGGTTAACATTCTGATAAGATTTGAAACAAACACTTGGGTTCACTCCTTGATGTTGCTACTGCAACAGTAGTTGTTGTTGCTGAACCTGTTGGATTAGCTGCAACTATTGTTGCTGCTGCTTGCGCAACAAGTCTAGAATTTCATTTATAATTGGACCCTCTATAAAACTACTACTATTTTCTTTAGACTGTGTAACTTTCTTGGGTGGCATTTTCTTGGAATATATAAATGAATTTATTCAAAACATAGCAAAATGTTTAAGAAAAGATATCACCTTTTAAACGGTGCACCTGTATCAGGAAAATGCTGCCAAATAAAATACCTATGTCTTTAATACCGGGGCCCATTTATCAAAGAAATCTAGATTAATAGCACTAGCAATCATAGTAACAATGACAGTAGCAGAATCAACAACAGTTCAGGGAACTAAAATACAAAGAAACTGAACACCATAGAATAGATCCTTAATACAACAGCAACTGACCACTTCCTATCACTGCTCTATTACCACATTAACACAAATTTGGTATACAATGAAACTTGGCCGGCTATAAAAGCCACCAATTACACAGAGCCCACTAGTAATTCAAGTCAAGCTTAAAGAATGCTAGACTCCTCTAGGCACCATGGTCCAAATTTCAACCAACCATTCCTCCAGGGATGATTTCTTATCACCCTCAAGTGATTCATCGATCACTGAATTACTCTTCCTTCTCAGGGCGACTTCTTATCTCCTACCATTAACCTATCTTCCACAAAGTTAACTTTTCTAAAGCCGCAACCTTCCATATCGAGTCATAAATCCTCTTTACTATTATCGTTTCCGAGATACTAGCAACCCGATGCAAAACTTCTATTTTCTCACGATTACCATTACTCTCCAATAACACCCTGGTATAAAGCTTTCCTTCTTCTTGACAGTTACTCTAACTTGCTTTCAATAACGAGGACCATCCAACCGCAGAAATTCATTATCATTGAATATCAAAGGAAATTTCAAATCAAGGGAATCAAATAAGAACAAACTGTGAAGAAGATGTATGTATAACTGAGAGCAACCATACAAGTACATAAGATGGCCAGTCTCAGTACCGCATAGCTCACAACACATACTTCAGGGACTCGAACCAGTAGCTCTGATACCAATTGTGGCGGCCTCAACCCCGGGGTCAGGAGTTGACGTCACCAACAATAATAATAACAATCATAAATCAGTCCAACTAATTAATAATACATAACTACGACCCCTTTACCAAGACCTTTTCCAGGTTTAAGTATGACTTAGGTTACTCAACTAACACAACCCGAATTACCTTACACAATCCTGACCACTAATTTAATTCAGAAACTTAACAGACCTCATCTGGTCTGAGCACAACTACCTCAAAGGAGCTTGACACGAAAGGAGCTGGAACTTTGCCCTGACTACCGCACAAGAATCTCCTAGGCATCTGCAATACATATAAGATATTCTGCAAGGGTGAGCAATTGCTTGCTCAACAGCACCACCATATGAATAACAAGTAAAATATTTTAAAGTAAAGCAGTTATAGGAATAGAATTCATATCTTGCTAGAAACGTATAAAACAAGTATAAACTGGATATCAAAACTAGAACGCTCTGTAAAACAACAACATCAGTAGTGTGCTGTGCATAAATACCAGAGAATAATTCTACCATGCCATTTTCATTTCCAAATCCTCTATATCAACTACTCATGCCCTTATGGGAATCACACAAAACCAAATCAGATACGTAGCAGATCTGTGAAGACAGCTGATCAGGCTATCAACACCAGACGACTCTAACTGCCATCTCATTTACCTGTTCCGGAACTCAGAGACTAGCTAGGTCTCTGACCTGCTGGACTAATCGGCTATACAGTGCGCGAAACCAAATTAGCCTCTTATGCCACCTCAATAGGCCTACTCTGGCCCCAACGTATCCCATATCTGATCGTTTTAATCCAGTTTTCAAAATCATCACTTTTACCTATCTCTTTTCAAAATCAATTCTGTCACAGCACACTATTCAAATCCTCTTTTCATTTAAATCACATTTAGAGATATATTTTCAGAAGTTACTTTTCCCCAAAACATAATGAAAACAGTGATTTATAACTACGGGGATACGCGACTTAAAACATTTTTGTTCCATTACGAGAATAAAACATTCAGCTATTCATATACACTGAACCATAAAAGAATGGTCAGGGGTACTTGCCTTGCAGAGCTTTACAACTGATACTAATTGACTCTGAGCCGACTCCGACGCTCAGGCTTTATCGCTTTACTATTTGACTATCCTGGATCCGACCTCAACGCTCAGGCCCTTCGCTTAGGAACCTCGCTGCGCTTGTCGACTGATCACTAGGTTATCTTTAGTTCGACTTCAATTCTTGAGTCGTTCGACTGGAACCTACAGAGCCGAAATACCCTATGTTAGACGTCTAGGTATGCTTGACATATCCTCGATACCAATTCTACCCAATGATATTCAAACCTGACTCGTAATTATGCATATTAATTTGATACACATAGCAATCAAGTTTCACGTACTCAAACTTGGCTCGATATTCATTTCCAGAAATCACATATACTTGTCGCTTTAGGAAATACGGTTGTCAGTTATAACTTATAAAATATATTTGTACAACAACACGCAAATATACTTCGTAAAAACAAGGTTATTAACCCTTAGTACAATATGCAAATCGACACGTACGATATTTATTTATAGATATATAACTATACACACTTGACGAATATCCCCCGATAATTTACAGGATATGCTCCCGGAATTTGGGCAGTATCTCCTTTGTTTATCGGACTACCCGTCGAAATAATTCGACGTCTCAACAATCAACAAACCAATAATCCAATCATTACAGTTCACAATCCGAACCAAATTCATAACCCGAACGCTAATAAAATTTCCAAGATAATTAAATATGTTTCAATTCGAGTATTAATATACGAACTAAATTATTTATTTTAAAATATTAGGACTCAGAATTATATCATCACCGTCCACCGTCGGCTCGCAAAGCCAAGGCTTATCGCCGACGGCGGTAAAATTCGTCGATGCCCGATAAATTCGGGTTTCCATACGAATTTCACCGATTACTAACAATAATTTCCCGCACTAATAAATTTATTTCATTAAAATAAATCAATTAAAATCTGCAGAAAACAAATCAAGAAAACCAAATTAATACAGGTACAATTAATCGGAGAACAACCGGAAAACATAAAGTAACGACCAACAGAATCAACACCACACTGTACACAACAAGCACAACAATTACAATCACGCAAGACACAGGCACACTTAAACAATCCTCGCCGGAAAATACACCGGCGACGCGGAGGACAGGACAGGCGGCGGAATTACCAGGGAACACCAGGCGAACAGGGGAAACAAGGGGAAGGGGGAGAAACGGAGAAGCAGGAGAGAAATCAAGAGATACAGAAGGAGAGATTAATAAAGAAATAAGAGAAATCGAGAGTGAGAGAAACTGAGGTCGAGGGAGATTCAGGCAATGGGGGAAATGAAGATAGGGTCGTGGGTGTATATCTATTTCTGTATTTTTTTTCCATATTAATTAAGCAATGGCAGCTTAACACATGTCTAATGAATTCCTAGGAAATTGACACGTAGCCTTTTTTTCTCAGGATACGTACCCCCTTTTTTTTTCTTTCTTCCCGGCTCTGACCCGTACTTTAGATTTTAAAGAACCATTGCGCAGGAGAAAATAACCCGAAAATTACCAAGTTAGTCTTAAAATTTTCTAAAAATCCCCAAACTAATAAAATAAATTTTTCATGACTTTTAAGGCATTTTTGGAACGTAACTCGTACCCGCATTTTACTCTTAACGAACCAAGCTGCACTTAAAACAAATTCAGGAAATCATGACAATTATCTTAAAATGTTACAAATATCCCGAAGTTTATAAAAATGTAACTTCCGAAATTTTAAAACAATTTTTAAAACACACTTTATACCCGCTTTTAACAAATAAACGAATCAACGCGCGGGTAAAATAAATCTCAAAAATTCCCGAAATAATTTTAAAATTCTTAGAATAATACGAACTTAATAAAATATAATTTTCATAATTTTTGAAGATTTCCAAAACTAAATATAGATTTTACCATTAAACGCACTCAGAAAATTATTTAAAAATAAATAATTAATGAAATATTGATTTCTCAATTTTATAAAGTCCTAAAAATAATTATTGAAATTATAAAGTCATAAAAACAAATTTTAGAAACAATCCAAGTATTTATGGCAATAAAACTGCAATAACACCATTTTTTAACGATGATACAAAATCATACAATTTCATTAATTAACCACACAATTCAATTCCATACACTAGTAATCAGATACACATAATGACAGAGTAATGACCCATTGACTGAACTCATACAATCATTTTATTTAATTATTTAATCCTTAATTATACACTTAAATAATAAATAAAATATACGGGTCCTTATAAAAATCATCAGGAAAACAAGCTCTACAACATGCAAGCATGAAATCATACAAACAATCATCCGAACAAAAATTCATATTTTTAATAAAATTAATTCGAAAATAAATAAAAATATAGAAAATAAACCTTGATTTCTGCAGTAAAACGAAGCTCAGAATCTGATAGAACACCTCAAGGCATTTGGATTGAGTACTCGAGCTTTGAAAACAGAGATCAATAACACCTTCGTTTTACTGTTTGATTCTTGGAAGATTATATGAATATAGGGTTTTTCTCTGGAAAATTATATAATTAACTGTCTGCAAATGATTTTGATACGAAATAAAATACGGGAAAAGGTTATTTATAATTACGGAAAATTAGTACCCCGTTGGATCATTCCGGATATAAAACGGTACGCTTATTTATAAAAACTGATCCAACCGGTATCGGTTTTCGGGATAATTATCCAAACCAGTATAATTTGTACTATGGTTTTGGTCTCAGCGCCTGGCTACACGTACTACGAGGTGATAATTGGGATAGTTTAATAAAAAGCTCACGTTTATTGAAAATACGAGTTTTATTGATTTACCGAAACAAATATTGTATCGAAAATGTTGCGCTGGGACCCGCGCAGGACAAACCGTACACCGGATCGAAAAAGTTGAAACATGGAAAATGCTCAGAATATTGCAATTGGGTTAGGAAGGAGTTCTCGGAAGAGTTTCGGGTTCCAAAAACGTAACAACGGATGACGTCATTTGGTTCCCGTTTTTATAAAAGAGATTTTAAATACCTGGAAAAAGATTTTATAAATTTCATATGATTCTTCTAAATTCATAAATCAACATAAAAATAATTAGGAAGATATGACAATTATCTATATTTTATTTTGGACATATAAAAATCAAAATACTCAATTAATAATATTTTTAAACATCCAACCACATTTAACACTTTACAAATAATTCACAGAATAGATACTGAACACATATAATAATAATTTATTAGCAAAAATAATTACACGATATATCCTGGATATTACGACTACTAGGGTCCTGAGATAAAACATAAAGTAGCAGCCAAGAAAACAACATTAGGGTTAAATAAAACGTTCAACTAACTCGGTGCCCTAACTCTAATTATCACCTTAACCTATTTATTTCACTTAGACTATACCTAATAGTCTAACTCAACTCTATATGAGTCGAACACTCTCGCGATATTAATTACCCAAATACTATTTTATCCTAACTTGTCTTAGGGACTAGATCATGTAGCTTTGATACCAACTTGTGACGCCCTCATTCTTAGGGTTAGGAATGGGGACCCACAACACCAATAAACTAATATAATAATAGCAGAATATAATAAACCCCAAAAACTAATAGGATCTAAAGATGATAAAGTATGAGACAATATTATAACTACCAACCAGAATATTATTATTATAAACCAGAATATAATTAAAATCAAATTATTCAATTTCGACTTGGAATCGATAGATAACCCAAAAATATCTTATTCGGCTAATACACTTCCCACCATCGCTTGCTCATACGGCTTTTACCTGATCTGGCATCTGAAATCCCATAACACAATAGGGACCGCCAGGAACGCTCTTGCGAGCGGTATGCCTAAGTCTGGCCATCTTCTTGCTTAACTGCCATTGTTAGATCAAAGCAAATAAATGAGTAAAAATGCTCAGCAAGTAACTATATAAGCAGTTCTAAATATCAACATAAACAACATTAATTGAGGTATTCTATCTTAGAATAAAACTAAGCTAGGTGGATGTATTCTATTAATGGCTAGGTAACAGTTCGGGAAAAGGTTCTCGGGCTTTCAAGATTCAAAGTTGAGAGAAAGCCGAGATTCATCACAATCAATAAAGGGGTTCTCAGGGAGTTTCTCATTTTAAAGGAAGCAGCCTTTCAAGCTTCGAGAATCAATAATAAAGTAAAGTGACAGGGTTCTCGATCAAAATTTCATAACTTTAAATAGGATAAAATTCATTCTGTTTCATTTCGAGTAAAAGAACCCAACTGCTAAATCAAAGATATACATTTCCTCTTTTCTAAAATATTAAAGAACCCTCAATTGGAATATCCATCTTTTAAATATAATATGGGTGATCAACCCGTACTGACCTCCATCCGGTCATTAAGGTACCTACTGCATTATTTCAGCCTTTTATTGGACTAGCCCCTCTAGCCTCTTATATGACTGGACTAGTCCCACTAGCCTCTTACGTCTTTATCCAATCTTCAAGGAATTCATTTGGAAAACCTTTATGTTGGAATACAAGAAAGCTTAACTAAATTCAGTTTTAACATTACCGATAAGTGAAATCGGTTGGACTCTTTCAAGTCTAAAGTCATTCTTAAGTCCAATTTAAGAATTCAAGGGAAGTGAACAAATCGAAAGTAAGCAGGGATCATAAGTTAAAGATATCGATCAAATGTTAAATAAGGTGTATAAGCTCGCAATAAGGATAGTTCCAAAGAACGAAACGTAACAAGGAATAAGGGATTATCATATTAGTGTTTGTGCCCGAGAGACAACACTATGATGTTTTAGTTTAAGACATTAGGATTATTAATGTTTATGTTCTATCGATTATTCCCCTTATAATTTATTAATTCTTAATTTACTGCGATATAAATGTTAGATTAATAAATGTACTTGGAATATGATATACAATTCTATATCTCTAAGTACAGGACTTAGAAATGAGATTATGAGAATAATATCAATATTCCTAAAGGTCCCTAGTCGAGTATTATTATTAAGGGACAATAATAATGCATTAAGACTGGTGTGTTTGTTGACTGATGATCACATCTCATTGATCATAGGTATAGTGATACTAAAGTCAAAAACACAGGCAGATGTATATGTACATGGTGCTGGACATACCCAATGTGTGATTCTGCCTCTCTATTGTCTTATAAGTAATTCTCACAGTGATAATGATGTAATGGTCCTTAGACCTGAAGTCATTATATTTCTATACGAGAATCAATATACGTTGATTCCATTAAAAGTTATCATTGACCGGGTAATGATAAAAGTGGTCATTGGGTATATTATGAATCATATGAGAAATATGAATGATCTAGATGTGATTTAACCCTCCTATTTTAGGAGTGATATTATTGGCCTCTTGTGTGAGCTAGACTATAAAATGCGTGGTCACGCTCAAATGTTAATTTGATATGATAGTCTACTCATTGATCAAGAAAACCTGGATTAAACATTGATGAGGATGACACATTACATGCCACTAGTTTAATCTATAATATTTGGTTAAACGGATTATATTACATTGTACATTATTCACTAAAGGTTTAATCGATCACTGATTCAATTACTATTACTTGGGTAGCAATGATGTATTACTAGATGTCGCTCATTGTTTAAGATTTTAAATTAGATTAAAAATATGTTGCCAACGTAATAATAACCTATAGGGTCACACACAAAGAATGCTTGAAGGATTAAATTTAAATTGGATTTAAATTATATTAAAATAATTCAAACTATTTATAATATTAATTAGGTATGACTTAATTAATTAGATAAATATTGAAATTCGATTTTACTACTATTAATTATGAAATTCATTTGTTAAATAATTAAGTGTGACTTAATTATTATACAAATAGGACTTTCGAATTAATAATAACTCCTAATTAGTTAAGAGTTATAGTTTTTTTCTACTCTCTATATAATATCTCTTGTGTGGCTGATTTAAAAAAAGCAAAAGACTTTTACTAAAACCCTAGCCACCAAGAGAAAAATGGAGAGAGCAAGAAGAAACGAGTTTGTGCTAGTACACATTCAATCCTTGCGTTCAAGCATTTGTGTGGATACCGATAGAGCGTAGATCGCGAGAGCGGGATGCGTGGTGATTGAACAAGTTTTGGATCTTCATTAGTCAACCAATTTGTAAAGCTTCTAAGATAAACAATCTGATCTATGAATTAAATATCTATTTTTCGCATGAATCCTGCGGTGGGTTTCAAAAATTCTGATTTTTCACATTTTTTAATTACTGTTTCTATTACGTTTATGTGCTCGAACCCAACAATGGTATCAGAGCTACTTGAGAAAAATGTTTAATTCATTTATGTGTTTACTGGTTTTATGATGATAACATGTAGACAATATTCCATGACTGTTATGTATGCGATTTTGTATGTTTTACATGTTGTTATGTTTATATATGCGTATGTATGTATATGTTTTAAATATATATGATATTCATGAGAGTTGTATAATCATATTATAATTATATAATCTGTATATATACTGATATATACATGTTTTGTGTTTGTTCTTATTATAAGAGTCGTATTTGATATGATTTCGAATCGGATGCAGCGAATTTGCTGAAATCTGCGTCTGGTGTCTAATTTTGGCGAACGAATACACTATTTCATATGGAATCGAGCGTCTGAACATAACTGATTGAAAAATCTATCATCAACTGATCAGTAAGGCATTTGACGTCATTTAGGCCCTGTAATCTGCGATTTAATGTTATAAGTTTAATTTCGAATTTTCTGATTTTTTTTAATATTTGGTTTTTATGATTAGATCATGATGGGTATGATATGTTAAGATCGGATTATGTGTTTTAACATGTTCTTTTGTGTTAATTGAGCATGTTGGATGGTTATGGCTTATGACCTTAGGTTAATGATTTGGTTTTTCAAATACAGCTTACATGTCATTTAATCTTGTAATTATTAAATCTCGAATGTAACTCGAGTTCTTCTTGTAAGTTCATTAAATTAGTTTTCATATTTCATTCTTGTAAAGTACATGAAGACATGAATATTTGAAGATCAAGGGTAATCCCATATGGAGGCCATCCAAGGAAGCAATACAAGAAAGAAGACATGTAATAGTTAGCCTGTATTTATTTTGCACCTTAGATTGACCTAGATCTTTTTCATTAGCTTGATAAATATCGCATAGGATGAATCCATAACCAACCACATTTATTTATTGCACTTTACATATATATGCACATATGATGAATGTATATGTATAGTAGTTTATTAAGATGCATGCTTAATTAGATTAAGGATGTATGTATTAGATACGACTCCCATGTCATGCTTGCTAAACAAGATAAATTCTGTAACGACTCAAGTTTTTAAAATGAAAAAATGATTATGGGATTCTCGTGTATATGAAACACGGAATAAAATACAAATTTTCTTTATATCTGACATGGGGCGATTTTGTCAAAAGCGAGTTCATTGAACTTGTAAGGTTGTGGGTTTTAAGCGAGACCATTGTGACTCCCTCACTACCTGGAAATCAAACCATTGACATATATTAATTTGAAGTATTTTATTCAAGGAAAAATTGGGAATCTCTTATGATGAGATCATGATCGTTTTAAAATTAGCAAAACCCTAAAGTTAATATTAAATTGATCAGATGCCTTCCAATGAGTCTAATGCGTTAACCCCTAGATCGAAAAGGAGTGGGTTCGCCAAAGTGAAGCACTCCTATCTATCGTGGGAGATGTATTGAAGTATATTGATATTTTTTGACTATTAGGTTTGACTTAACTAAGTTACCACAATAGGATTGTGAACTTAGAGGCATAGAGTTTGGCGAGATTTATTAGATAAATATGAACAAATGTTGTTCCGCCAAGCTATCCAAGAGCTATATAATTGATATAATTGACAAATGTTGTCTACCTAAATAATCATGTTTTAGGAGAAAAAGCCAAAGCTAAACTAACGCATGGTGAAATACGGATCTTGGCTCACTAGAAAGGATATAGAAGATATTCTTTCTGAATTAATAGTTAGGGCTATTGATTTGATAAAAATAGTTGGAGATATATATTGTGAATATATATATATATGAATAGTCACTTGAACATAATTTAATGATCATCTGTAGACTAAGTCATTTTTATGCATTTTAATATTGTATATATCAAATGACAAATAACACAAATAACTTCTTTATATAATAGTCCTTGAGAAGGACAAGCTGACATGAAATAATTTCCTCAATTGACATGAGAACTTGAGGATTGTCCTCAGGTTCAAGGATGTCACTCAAACCTCTCCCTTATTTCTTCTAGTTGAGAATGAAACATGTGCTAAACAAAATGCTTACCAGAAGCAAATTGATTATGCAACTTATGTTTCATGTCTCATGCTTGTAATTATGAGTACTAAACTTTCGAAGCAACAAGAGTATAATTACTTATGATATGATTGAGCACCTTCAAAGGATGTTTGAAGGATAGGCTCGTCAGAAAAATTTGACAATAATAAGGCACCATACTTTTGCATTAATGGGAGAATGATATTCGGTTGGACTATATGTTTTAAAGATGATAGGTATATGTACCTTGATATTTTGGGTTTCAAGAATGGTCTAGAAACTGATCTTGATTTAATCAAACAATCTTTGAACAACTTCTATTCTCGGTTTGTTAAGAATAAAAGGAATGAGATAGACTGAACACTCACTGAGTTGTTAGGCATGTTTAGAACTGCTGAAAATAATACGGTAAAAGAATGAATTACGTCCATATTGATGGTGTTCACATGGAATGCAAATGGGAAAGAAAAGTTGACAGGAAAGGTGAAAATTTGATCTTATTCGGTGCCAAACCAAAGTCCAATCCCAAAGGGCTTTTGAAGCCTGATAGTGGTGTTGCTAAAAGAGATGATTATCACTTCTGTTGAAATAACTGGATGATTGGAAGTTAAATTGTTGAGTTTGTTTGGAAGAGCTAAAGAAGAACACTAGAAATGGTCAAGCTTTAGGTATCAGGTTAGAATTGTAGCAAAAGTTGTTTCTCTGGTTGAAGGAACTCGATATCTAATTTGCCCATAAGGCGAGATTGAGAACTTGATAAATTGTTATTACGTGTCTGCCTTTAACGGATACATTAAACCAATTTCTTGTCTGGACAAGAAAGGTTTTCATTTTAATTAAATAAACAATAGTTGTTTATTCTATTTTAATGATAAGGCTTATAATATTGCACAATTAGTTAACAATTTATATGTTCTAAGATGACTCAAATCAAACATTAACTCTAGCATTGTAGTTAAACCATATTAATGAGAAACATATTTCTGAGTTACATATAGATGGATACTTGGATTAGTTTGATTTTGAATTATATGAAAGATGCGAACTTTGTCTCATTGGCAAAATGACTACAGCTTCTTTTACCTGATCAAGTGAAAGGGCCACCGCACGATTAGAACTTATACATAATGATGTATCTGGTCGAATGTGTATAATGGCAAGGGGTGGCTTTTACTACTTTATAACATTTACTGTTGAATTCAGTAGGTATGGAAATGTATTTCTTATGAAGAACAAATTTGATTCTTTTGAAATGTTCAAAGAATATAAGGTTGAAGTAGAAAAGCAAACAGAGAAAAGTATAAAAGTTGTACGATCAGATCGTGGAGGAGAATACTTAAGCCTTAATTTCAAGAGTTTGTTGAAGGAGTGTGATATTGTATCACAACTTACTCCTTCTGAAACACCTCAATGGAATAGAGATTCTGAGAGGAGAAATCGTACCTTGTTGGACATAGTGTGATCGATGATGAGTCAAGTGGATCTTCCATTCGGTTTCTGGGTTTATGCTTTAGAAATGGCTGCATATACATTTAACCAAGTTCCGACTAAACTGGTTCAAAAATACTCCATATGAGATATAGAGTAATAAATGTCATAGCATGTCATTTATGAAAATTTGGGGACGTGAAGAATTTGTAAAATGTTAAGCCTATGATAAGCTTGGACCAAGATTAGATAGATGCTCTTTTGTAGGATACCCAAATGAGACTAGGGTATAATTTTTATAATCCTTCCGAGAACAAAGTGTTTGTTGCTCGGGCCGCTATATTTCTTGAGGGAGAACTAATTTCTAAGAAAATCAGTGGGAGAACAATACATCTTGCTGAAGATCGAGAACCACATGATAACATTGAACCAGAGTTGGAATAAGATCAGGATGTACATCAAAATGTTGAAAGTAATCCTGTTCAGGAAACACATGTTATTCATAGATCTAGTAGGATTTACCATGAGTCCGGGAGAAATTATGGATTTCTTTTGACTCAAAATGGTGATGTGATGCTTATGGATAATGATAAAGCCTCTCACCTACCAAGATGCTATGAATCATCCAGACTCCGAGAGATGGCCGAAGGCCATGCAATCCGAGATGGAATCTATGTATCAAAATAAAGTATAGACTTTAGTTGATCCACTCGATGGGGTAAAACCTATAGGGTGCAAGTGGGTTTTCAAGAAGAAAACTGACATAGATAGTAAAGTACAGACCTATAAGGTACGACTAGTGGTAAAAGGTTTTAAACAAATTCATGGTATAGACTATGATGAGACTTTTTCACAAGTTGCTATGGTCAAGTCCATCAGGATTTTGTTAGCAATAGTTGCTTACTTTGACTATGAGATTTTGCAAATGGATGTCAAAACTGCTTTCTTATATGGGAGCCTTGAAGAGGATGTATATATGATACAACTTGAGGGTTTTGTCGATACAAAGTTTGCTAATATAGTTTATAAGTTGCTTTTATCTATTTATAGATTAAAGCAAGCATCAAGGAGAATGAATATTCATTTTGATAAAATGGTCAAAGAGTTTGGCTTTATTCAAAATGAAGATGAACCATGTATTTGCAAGAAGGTTAGTGGGAGCCATGTGACATTTCTAGTATTATATGTAGATGACAGATAACAGATATGGAATGTCATACCTTCTCTACAGGCTGTTAAGACTTGGTTGAGAAACAATTTCTCGATGAAAGACTTAGATGGTGCTTCCTATATATTGGGGATCAAGATCTATAGAGATAGATTGAAGAGATTAATCGATCTAGTCGGAGTACATACATTGATAAAGTATTACATCATTGTATGATGCAAGAGACAAAGAAAGGATATGTTTCGATATCTCATGGGATAGTTTTCTCAAAAGATAATAACCCCTAAATCATTAGATGATAAGGGCCTTTTGATAAAGTTCTAGATGCGTCAGCAATTGGATCTATAATGTGTACAATGATATGTATTTATCCTGATATTTCGTATGCTTTGAGCATGATGATCAGATACCAATCTAATCCAAGTGAGGGTCACTGGATAGTTTTCAAGAATATTCTTAAGTACTTAAAGAGGACTAAAGATTTATTTTTGGTGTATGGAGAAGATAGGGAACTAGTTGTAAACGGTTACACTGATACTAGTTTCTGAACCTAATTTTTGGACAGACAAGGATGGTTACGATTTTATGTCTGTTTTTTGTTTTGTCTAAATATAATTGATGTTAGCTTGAATAGTTCACAGCAGGAACATTGATGATTCTATGGAAGCCGAATATATTGATATTTTTTTGAAACAGCCATGGAGACTGTTTAGGCATGTCCTTAGGCAATATCGCCTTATTAATGAGATTAATTATTAAGGAGATATAAATGTAAAGTGCATAGTAATGATAGTGTTGCAGACCCACTGACTAAGGCTTTATTGCAGCAGAAGTACGATGGTCATACTAGTTCCATGAGTATTAGATACATGGGTGATTGGCTCTAGTGCAAGTGGGAGATTGTTAGTGTTTGTGCCCTAGAGACAATACTATGATGTTTTAGTTTAAGACATTACGATTATTAATGTGTATGTTCTATCGATTATTCCCTTTATAATTTATTAATTCTTAATTTACTGCGATATAAATGTTAGATTAATAAATGTCCTTGGAATATGATATGCAATTCTATATCTCTTAGTACGTGACTTAGAAATGAGATTATGAGAATAGATCAATATTCCCAAAGGTCCCTAGTCGAGTATTATTATTAAGGGACAATAATAATGCATTAAGACTAGTGTGTTTGTTGACTGATGATCACATCTCATTGATCATAGGTATAGTGATACTAAAGTCAAAAACACAGGCAGATGTATATGTACATGGTGCTGGACATACCCAATGTGAGATTCTACATGTCTATTGTGTCATAAGTAATTCTCACAGTGATAATGATGTAATGTTTCTTAGACCTGAAGTCATTATATTTCTATACGAGAATTAATGTACATTGATTTCATTAAAAGTTATCATTGACCGGGTAATAATAAAAGTAGACATTGGGTATATTATGAATCGTATGAGAAATATGAATGATCTAGATGGGATTTAACCCTCCTATTTTAAGAGTGATATTATTGGCCTCTTGTGTGAGCTAGACTATGAAATACGTGGTCACGCTCAAATGTTGATTTGATATGTTAGTCTACTCATTGATCAAGAAAACCTGGATTAAATATTGATGAGGATGACACATTACATGCCTTTAGTTTAATCTATAATATTTGCTTAAAGAGATTATATTACATTGTACATTATTCAAGAAAGGTTTAATCGATCACCGATTAAATTTTTATTACTTGGTTAGAAATGATGTATTACTAGATGCCGCTCATTGTTTATGATATTAAATTAGATTTAAAATTCTTTGTCAACGTAATAATAACCTATAGGGTCATACAAAAAGAATGCTTGAAGGATTTAATTTAAATTGGATTTAAATTATATTAAAGTAATTCGAATTATTTATAATATAAATTAAGTATGACTTAATTAATTAGATAAATATTGAAATTCAAATTTACTAATATTAATTATGAAATTCATTTGTTAAATAATTAAGTGTGACTAAATTATTATACAAATAGGACTTTCGAATTAATAATAACTCTTAATTAGTTAAGAGTTATAATTCTTTTTCTACTCTCTATATAATATCTTTGGTGTAGCTGATTTAAAAAAAGCAAGAGACTTTTACTAAAATCCTAGCCACCAAGAGAAAAAATGGAGAGAGCAAGAAGAAATGAGTTTGTGCAAGTAGACATTCAATCCTTGCGTTCAAGCATTCATGTGGATACCGATAGAGCGTAGATCGCGAGAGCAGGATGCGTGGTGATTGAACAAGCTTTGGATATCCATTAGACAACCAATTTTTAAAGCTTCTTAAGGTAAACAATCTGATCTACAAATTAAATATCTATTTTTCTCATGGATCCTTCGGTGGCTTTCGAAAATTCTGATTTTTCATGTTTTTTAATTATTGTTTTTGTTGCGTTTATATGCTCGAAACCCAACATATCAGGGGATCTCGGTTAACAAGATGTAATATATGAAAAGTTCATAAAGACTTTCTCTGGGTCAAGCATAAGTTACCAAAATATAAGGATAGGGTATACGTGCTTCAAACAAAGGGGTTACTATTAGGGTTTGTCACAAGGATTGATGACAGGTTTATCCCAAGGAACAATAACAGGGTTTTTATAAGAATCAATAACAAGTTTTACAAGAACCTTTACTCTATCATGGCATCAATAATAATCTTTCCGTAATCAATTCATAATAGAAGGAAGAGTTACTTGCCTCAAAAAGCATTCATGTTTATTGGAACATGAGGTACTGCCACCTAAGATTTCCTTCCCTTTACGACCCTGAATGCTTCTGCTAACCAAATGTACAATACAAAACAGAACCCCAATTAGATACTGATAAATTCCCGACATTTCTCAGAATGTCTAACTTCTACCCCAATCGTAATGAACATTAATCTTTTATATGCATACATACACGTAGCACATAATAAGATATACTCTTATACTCTTTATATCACCAACTATCTCAAAGCTTTACACTTAGCAAATAATCACCGATTCGAATAACTCGATACCATATAGAACCTATTCACTAACTCGTCGAGAGTCGTACATGACGTACTCGTAATTACTCTTACCTTTCTAATACAATCAACCACATCAATCAATCAAATATTTATAATCACTCAAATATCAATCATTCTTGATAAACAACTTATTCCCCCTTTCTTTTTATCCAAAAATTTGAACCAAAATAACATGATAAATCAAATAAAATCAACATGCAACCACTTAACATTAACATGTATACTTTTAGATAAAAACCAAACCTACTTTGACTTAATACCCATGAACAAAATCATACTAATCGTATGTATCGCATAATTCAAACCAAATTCCTTGGACCTAGAGCTCCATTTGGTTTATCAAACCAAAAAACATGCAATTAAAATTTCTACTAATCAATTTCTCAATCTTAAGCCAAGTACCAATTTGAATTACTCTTAGTAAATTAGACTCTAGAATTCTAGAAAAATCCATGAACAAGCACATGCCTGCAACCACTAATCTAGAATAATCCAAACGAATCATTAACAAACACGTAATCGAGCTTAAATACGCCATATAATCAAAATCGTGAAATACATCAAATCAACCAAATAATTCAAATCATTTTCTTTTTAAAACTAAAGCACCATTCGGCTTTTTCAACCAAAACAACGTGCAACTAATCAAATCAACACGCAAGGTCAAATATCAAGAGTTAAACTCGATCTAAACAAACTCTAACGATTAACAACCATTTAAATCATTTTTTAAAAAACCGAAGCTAAACACGAGTTTTTCGAACTAAAAATCAACATGCATGCAAGGATACAAGTTTAAAACAAATAATTTGTTGAATTCTCAGACTCATCGGAGGTTCACCGCCGACGGCGGCAAAGCACGGTGGTGCCCCGTTTCGAGGTTTCCAACCGAAGCTCCACCATGAAATGATTTTAGCTCTACAACAAGCATGCAATCACAGAATCAACCATCAAAGATCCTAAGAACAAATCCCCTTTTGATTTCACCAAAACGGAATCAAAAGAACCAAACAACCCAACTTGGGGTTTTCCAAAAACTCAAATATAACTACATGCATCCACATATATATAAAGGAACCAAAACCATCCATAAACATGGGTTTAAAATTGAAAATAAATGAGAAATGAGAGAGATATTGAAGAGATAGAGTATACCGAGAGAGAGAGAGAGAGAGAGAGAGAGAGAGAGAGAGAGAGAGAGAGAGAGAGAGAGATGTTCGAGAGTGAGAGAGAGAGACAATCGAGGAGGAAGAGAGAAAAGAGAGAAAAAAAGGGTGGGTATGTATATTTATGGCAGAGGCAATTTTGTCCTTGCACAAATATAAACAATTTTCTGATTTTCTTTTATGCAGAAAACTCTATTCTTGCATTTAAACAATAATAAAAATATGCTTTTATAAACAAAAGGTGCCACGATTATATTTAAAATCAAAGAATATAAAATTAGTTCTCTCCCCTTATTTTTGGAATAATTTTTGAGCGAACGAGTTAATTTCTATGGATTTTAAAAATAAATCCCAAATAATAGAAATAAACTCCATAAAATCATTTTAAAATATTAGAACATTTAAACAATTTCAGCTATCATTTTAAAAAAGTCCCTAGGACTATTTTAGAGATAACAAAACAAATCTCATACCTTGATCTAATTTTAATAATTTACAAAAATATATAAGGACCAATAAATCCCTATTTAAATCAAATAAATCCTTTTAAAAATATTTAAAAGCTCTCGAATTCACAAATTCACACACATACTCGCAGATAACACATATTCACATAATGATAGTAACCACAAATATCCATACACCTTAGCATATAATCCTCTTTTAATCCATCTTTTGAATAACGAGCCTGTTATACTTGATGGCCCGACAATCACAACTTAAGCCCATAGTTGACTCATCAAACTAGAACGAGACATTCATTTAAACCACAAAATTATATAACTTAATATTTTATATCCAAAATTCCACATAGTCCACAATTATGACATTAAACTACATTTTATTCGAATACATATATCGCGAAAATCCCGGTCGTTACAATATATGTATGCAAAAGATAGTTAATTAAAGACCTCCACACATTTTTCCATGTAGTCTGCATTCAAGATAGCAATTTTTGAAGCATCGGTTAGCCCTCCAGATCCCATCATAGCAATGTACGTGTATTATTTTGGCAATGTCAGAGCAGAACCCTTAAGACGCCGCAACAATCAGTTGTGCCTTATATGAAGATCATATAGCTCCAGTAGACAAATAGAGAGATCTCAAAACAAGAAAATAAACTTTAAAAATCTCATAAATAAGAATGATTAACTTGTATTATGGTTAATTAGAACTTATTAATACATACAAGATTGTCATATATACAGTATGGAATAAAAAAGTTATGCACCGGATATTCTCACTATGTGCTTCAAGAAAGAGCCTACTATAGCTTAAAGATGTAACCAATTTATATCACAGTACATACTTTAATTTTACACAAACAGGATATGACATTTATATTAATAAAAAATTATTATTACAATCTGTAAACAACACTGATTGTTGAACAAAAACAAAGAAAGAAATCTAGTTAAATATAAAAATAAGAAATGAAAATAGAAAAAATACTTTAAACCAAAGAACTTAAATAAAGGGAGATCTGAGATCTAAATCATCATGAATCTGCCAAAAGAAATCATTAGTTAAAGTTTGGAGGCATTGATTCTGTAGTCCAGGATCCAAATGTAATAAATACTTACTACTAGTACTTGATATGCTGGAATATTGTAATATGACACAATTGCTCCAACCTTATAATTGAATGAAAATTTTGCTAGTTAATTTACAACACCACTGAAGCATGATCGGTATCATACTACACATTTTCTGAAGAGTTACTTATAGACTCACCACTAACATTCATAAAAGTCTAAGGTTTAGCAAGCATAACTGGAACATTTCCAATCAAACCTGGAATCAAAAATGACAAAACCATTTATCAAACACAAAAAAATGACAAGATCTATTAAATCGTGACTTTGTCAGAAAAACATATTTTTCCCATTTAAGCCTGATTTTTGGTCATCAATTACGGCTTCTTAACTGGAACAAGAAAAAGATAATCCGCATAGGAATAAATAGATCAACTACTTCAACACAATAGTAAGTAATTTGGACTGGCAGCAAAGGAGTACAAGAAGCAGTCAGCTATAGTAATTTATTAAGGTATAATACTTCCCCGTTCTTCTAAATCCCACTTCACAAACTACTTATTCTACCCAATAACTGATACATAAACTAGGTAATGTCTCTAACAAAACAAAACTAGGTAATGTCATAACTCACAAGTTTATTATAAACAAACATCATTTAAAACCTAACTAAACCGAAGAATTTCAATCGAAAGAAAATATACCAAAATAAATAGATATTGCAAATATAGCACATGCAAATACGTAATCGTGATATATATATATATATATCCAAGGACATGAGCACGAGTACGAAAAAAATAAGAAAGAACTCGCATCTCAATCATATCAGGTAAATATAACTTACTCTTATAACAAAAGCATGATAGGAAATCTCCACGAAATACTAAACAAAGTCGGTCTCTTAAAATGGGGGCTTCTCAGACCTAATCATAACTTCTTAGCTAGCCTTCTGACGACAAAATAAGAACATACTAAAATTAAAGACCAATTTGTGTAATCATCAATGTAGCTAATAATGTACACAATGGAAAAATAATTACAACATCAATGATCAATTTATAGAAAAATGACACAATATATTTCCCAATTCCCTGACAACGGTTTAAATGAAACAACACTCATAATCACAAGTAATCATCAATATAGCAAAATGTACACTACATAACCAAAATTATGACATCAAGAATCAAATTACCAAAAAGCCCACTACCTTTCACATACAATGACTTAAATATAACAACACTCATCGAAATCCCTTCAGATTCTGCAATTGCATCCACCATCTCAAAACCAACCTATAATCAATCCAATCACACACCAAATAGATGAAAAATATTAAAATAAAAATACAATCCACATCCACTAAAAATATAATCTAAACAGAGAAACCATAAAAATAAAACCCTAAAATTGAAGTACCTTAAGTTACTTGAAATGTAAAGCCCCGATGAAAAAAAAACTGAAATAAGAGAAAGAACCAAACCCCTGATTAGATGAAGTTTAAGTAAAGATAAGAAAATAATTGAACCCAAAATGAAGAATCAAACCATTGAGTTGAAGAATTAAATCATCAACCAATCGAAATCAATTGAGCCCTAATTTAACATTCAAATCAATTGACCCCTAATTTAAAATACATATGCTTGTATACATATCAAAGATCAAAATTTGAAAACATAGAGACTAATAAGTAAATATATTGCTTGAGAATTAGAGATAGGAGTGAGAGAGAGAACAAAACGACCAAATAGTGAGAGTGTAGGAACTAGATTGAAGGGGAGAGAGAGAATTATAACTTGTATTGTAACCTGTAAGTTGGCTGAAAATTGGGCGGATTTTACCCGAAACTTGGGCGCATGATTTCAAAATTTCAATAATTTTTGTCGGTTTTCAAAAATTTTCAAGTTTTCAAAAATTTGGATACATTTTTATATTATTATTATAATAAATAGTATCAAACAATTATTTTAGAAAAATATTTAATTACCTTTATGTATTTTATTATTTACATAAATTTGTATATTGATCTTTTTATTAATTTTTTTAAAATCTTTATATATTAACGCTCATATTATTTTATTACTTCTAAAACTTTTGCTTTAATACTTTTATTTAATTTTAAAATTATACTATCTAAAAAAAATTGAAAAATTTTAATTTTGTTATGCATAAAATTTGTATAGCATTTATTAAATTCACTTATTACCTATAATTTTTGTAAATTATTATTTAATCTTAAAAAGTAATTATATTCATTATTTTAATACTCTAAGTTAACACTTATCCGTGAATGTTGCAAGCTTGAACAGTTTTTAGTTATTGTAACATCAGTTTGTGGCTAAAGTAACATAAATAATACAGTGTTGTAATAGGCCAAAACAAGCATAGCTAAGGTAACATAACCTAGTAACATCCATGAATACTAGGTTGCGATAGGTTGTTTATGGTGTAGTGGATATAGTGAGGGAGAAGAGAATTGTTGTCAACATTAAGGACACTGACGTTGATAGGTGTATGCAGGTCTCACTAGAATTTCTTAAATTTAGGAGAGCCTTGGATATCTTCATCAACAAAGTAAGGATGATGATTCTAGAAGACACTAAATTTCTAAGGGAACTCAAAGCAGTCCAAGAAAGAGCTTTTCATGAAACCTATCTCAAACCTAGCAAGGGAGTGGCTTACATATGCCCAACTACCAAGAAATGTAGACATTTTATAATCCATAAGCATCGTGTCATGAAGAATAAGAAACTGGTAATGGTGATTGAGACAACATTGAAAGTCAAGAAGATCAAACATGATGATGACTTGGAGATGATCACTATCTTGGGTAGTTATATTCAAAATGCTGAAAACATGATATCAACGGCTGCTATCAATGAAAAGGATTATGACAAGTATGATGATGAGTAAAAGAAAGATTAACACAAATCTTTTCGCTCAAATCCAAGCTAGTCTAGTAAAAGTAATGGGAGCCATAAGAATGCAAAGGGTAGCAAGGATGACAAGACAAGGAGGGATAATATTGGAGACAAGAGGAAGAGCAACAAAGATAGGAAAGACAACAAGAAAACACCAGTAACCCAAGCATCTACAACTCAACAAACCTCAATCCAAATTACTAGCTAATCAAAAACTCAAACCATCCAAACCTCAAAGCCTAAACATCTCTATAAACTTACATCCAACTCTCTACTAAAAATACATGTCCTAGCCAATCAAACTTCCTTGAAGAAAATAGCCAAACCTCCAACATTCAAGCAACCATTCAAAACACACTTCAAGTCCATTGGAAGAAAACTGAAGGAGAACAAGGTTGAAATGAGAGCAATATGAAATTGTTTAAATCAAGATGACTTCTTTCCCATCTCAGAAGAAATCTCAGAAGATGATTATAATGAGCAACAAGATGAACTTATAAGATAAATCTCTGTGGATAATCTGGGAGATGTAAAAATATACTTCAAATATGGCTTATTCAACCTTCTCAACAAAGAAATAATTGAAAATTATTCTATAGTGAAACTTGAAAAGGGTGATTAGTCTGATGAATAAGAATGACTCACACTCAAAGTTGAGAAAGGTGGAACTTAAGAAAAGGCTAAGAGACAGAGATGAAAGAAGAGTAAGAGAGAAGGCTAAGAGAGAAGAGAATGCTATTAGAAGGAGATTCTTGAGAAAAGATCAATTAAGCTGAAAGCTAGAGGATTGAGCAGAGTTTCTGAAGATGGTGTATTTCTCAATATTAAGAATCACATTATTCTCAAGGTTTAGAGCTAAGTATCTTGGCAGTAACTCCTTAAATGAATGGCTAAAGCTTGTGGAAGTACTTAGAGGAACTGAGATCATTGAAGAACTAGACTTTAGCTAATTTTATGAACTCAAATCTTATTATAACTGTTAAGTAACGTCTGTGTATAAAAGTCCGTACCTTTGTATTTTTGTTTGTTTTTAAATTTTGAACTTGGTGTTAGTCTTTTGATCAGAAATGAATTTGTAACAAGTGATCTTCTCACAAATTGGGGGATATTGTTGTGCAAGACATGCCTTAATATAACAAGACTAAGTCATATTGACAATCCTAAGATTTTGTTGACTTGTAATCTTATGTAATCTGTAATGATATTTCTTGAGTCTATAAAATTGTTTAAATAGACTAGACCGGAGTATTTTTCAGTAAACAGCCAACAAGCTAGGAATAAATCTCCGGAGATGATCAAACCTATAGAGAAGTGGAGATATCAATAAGTTATTTGACATGTAGAGAAGTGGAGATATCAAAAATTCAAATACACATGTAGAGAAGTGGAGATATCGACAAGTCAAAATACATGTAGAGAAGTGGAGATATCGATAAGTCATTTATACATGTAGAAAAGTGGAGATATCATTAAGCCATTTACACATGTAGAGAAGTGGAGATATCGACAAGTCATTATACATCTCGATATGGACATCTCTATACAATATAAAGATCTCTATAACAACTTCAAGAATTACAAAAAACATCAACTTTGAAGATTCATAATTATCTATCAACAAACCATTTTATCATCAAAATAAAAAGTCTTCAAATGTAGCTTGAGAAGTGCAAGATCAAGGACCAAGATGAAATGGACCAAGGAGGGTCAGGGACCTAGAAGATTATATGTAGATTTGCTGCACTTATTTTAAAAAAAGACAAGAGGGCTTTAGAAATTGTGTTAGTCTACTTTAGCGCAATCTTTGTAAACTGTGCATGTTGATCTACAAAACATATCACGGGTCCTTGTTAGGTCTCAATATGTTTGTAGAAGGGGGGTTGAATACAAACAATACCGTTTAATCGAATAAAATGCGGAATAAAAAAGTGAAACAAAATTCAAGTTAAATAAAACTATTATTAATCTTGAAAGGTGTTACAACAACGGTATCGTTTACAAGGGATTAATCTCAAATAAATTATTCCAAATCTAGAATAAATTCGACATCAATTTTTTCTATTTTTGTAATAAAAAGGATCAAATGCTAAATGCAATTTGAGATTAAGTTCTAGGGATTTTGATCCGCTAGATAGTCACACAAGAACAAGAAAAAGATTTCTAGTGGATTAGATTTAACAATAAATACTAGAAATAAATGATCTGTAAATTTGCAATAAGTTCACTGCTGTTTTTCTCTGTTCAGTGTTCTTCTGTATTTGATATTCAATGCTCTGCGTCTTGTTGAAAAACAGATGCACTGCTTTATATTAAATCATTTGATTTTAATTGGCAAGACAATCCTTTTAGCTCAGCATGACAATCCTCTTAACTGGTAAGACTTTCGGTAGGACTATCAATTGAACTGATAGGACTTTCGGCAAGACAATCTAAATGCACTAGCATGACTTTCGGTATGACTATTGATTGTCATACCGATTGTCTTGCTAATACAAAAGATAGTCTTGCTGGATTAAAACAGATTTTAATCAAATAATAATTCTGAATTAATTAATCAATTAATTCAATTAATCAATAAATTAATTTTTGCAGATTTAATTTATTCTCTTCATTAAATTATATGACTTAATTAATTAATAGAGAATTAATACTAATCTTGAGCAGCAACCATTCTTCTGAAAATCACTGTCAATTATGAATCAGTTCTACCACTTCAATATTGACACTCGATGTACTGTCTGGTTCATGAGTGACTAACTTCCGTGATGTTTCTTCATACCTTGGCCTTGATACTCTTGATTTTCTTCAGACTAAATCCTTGTAATTAATTGATACCCTGACGAGATCTCCGTCACTTGATTAAATCCACAATCTTGATTTATATCACCGAGGCTTGATCAATTTCTTGAGCTTCTTCTAGTGAATTAAGTCCTCAAGTCTGTAGACGAACAATGTTACTTAATCCTTTGACATATGTTACTATGAGAGATCTCTCTGACGATAGAACCACTATTTACTTGTTACATCCTTATTTGAGTTGAGTTAAATCCTCGAATAAACAAATAGGCTATGACATATGCCTTTCAATCTCCCCCTATTTGTTTGTTAGACAATAACAATAAATACCTAGAGGATAACTCAACTAATAAATAAGAAAAAGATATAAACAGTAATGCAAAGTAAATAGCAGAAAAGTTCTGGATTATATTTAACATTTTCCAGATTCCAAAAGAAATTTACAAGTGAATACAAGATAGATGTTCCTCTAGTCTAAACATATAACTACATTAGTCTATCTTGATTCATAAAGCTCTAATCATATTATATTGAGTTTTGAGATAATTTAATTCAGTTGTCTTCCCTTCCGAATTCACCTTCTTCCAAATCTTGAAGCAACTCCTTGTCAAAGACACGATCCTTTTCAGAAGTGAAGCTGGCTGGCCTGACTGGTTGAACTTCAACTGACTTTAGCTTATTCTTGAACTGATTGTACCTTTTAATATTCTTTTCACAATAAGCTTGAATCAGATCAGCTGCTTGAGTTTTCAACATGGATGAATATCCAGCAGTTCTTAAGTGATGTTCCATCCAGACAAGATGCTTAGCTGAGTAGTCTTTAAGAGATGGTGAATCGAGCTGCCAGATTTGAAGACAGTCAGACTTAAAGAATCTTACCTGATGAGGATTGTTGACCACTTGAGGACTAGCCCTGCTGGCAAACTCTTTGAGCCTTTCTCGAAGAACTTCATTCAATTCTGAGCTTCTTTTGACTTTGTTGAGAAGAACCCAAATCTCTGATAAAGAACGATTCTCAAACAGATGAAGTGATACCTTGAAAGATCCTTCACTCTGACAATATACAAATATGCTCATTTCATTTAGAGATCTGTGAAAGGCAGCTGTGATCCTTAAGACTTCAGTCTTTATAGCATTCATGTACACGTCATTGTTTGGATTAGAGATCTCCAGCTTGTCCAGAAGATGTAGAAACTGCCTATCATTGGTTGTGCTCAGCTGAGGCATATCAAGTACTCTCCTAGCTTCATCCCATTTTTCACCAATCTTCAGTCTGACATCTCTTCTCCTTTCTTTAGCTTTAATGTCATGAAGACGTTGCTTTTCAAGAATTTCTGTTCGTTCAATGTTTTTCCTCATATCAATGATCTGGGAGACCTTTTTGAGTTCAGCTTCTTTTCTTTTCAACTCTGACTGCTGCTGCTGAAACTCTTTCTCAAACACAGGATCCACTGGAGCTTCCTCTTCCCATTCTCCAAAATCATTTTCCTCCTCAGCTTCAAAGAAACCATCTTTATCTCATAAGACTGATTCAGTGGAAACGTCACAAATATCAAAGTCATCTTGTTCTCCACTATAGTAGACATCATCAGGCTTCCCTGTGCCTCCAGCAGATGACTCTTTTTCTTTTCCCTTTTCACTTATCCCTTTCTTCTCCCCCTTAGTTGAGGAATCCTCTACAGACTTTCCCTTAGATCCTCCATAACCTCCATCACCTCCAGAGCCTGAGCCTCCACCAGACGGCCCTTCAAAGAAAGTCCTTTGCTCTTCATTAGGGCAGTGAGAATTTTTGATCATGAAGTACAAGTGCTTCATCCCTTCATTGAGATGTTCCATGCCCGTCTCTATCTTCAGAAATCTGGAGGAATCCAGTGAATGATTCATTTCAACCAAGTCTTCAAGAGAAGTCATTCTTGTATGGAGAGAGCAGAAGTTTGAAATGTCTTCAGCTGATAAAGTTGGAGATGCCTGGATTGAGTTAAGCTTTGGTACAACAGAGGTCTTCAAATCTGATATTTCAGTCCTGATGAGAGCCAGCTGATTATTGACAGAGGTGGAAGAAGAAGACCATTCAACCACTTGTGCTTTGAATGATTGAGCCTCAGCCTGACTTTTTGCAAGTTGTTCTTTCAGTTCAGCAATTTGAGCTAATAGATTTTCAGTGTTTGTGTCTGTGTGTGCGCTCACCTGAATATCTCTTCTGTTTGATTCACTCAACTCACGTGCTTGTGTATCTCTCAATATTATTGCTCGTGAGGAGTCTTCCTGATGCTGATCTTCTGTACCTGCATTTAAAATCACCCTAGCCTCTTCAAGAGAGGTCAGTGGTGGTGTAATGGGAATTCACGAGTCCCGATCCTCAGTCAAACCTATCTTTTCATGTGAAATAGATGTCTGAATTGCTTCAGGGATAGATTGACCGAGTTGTCCTCCACTTTCTCCAGATAATTCTGCGAGTGGAGAATCCCGTGAGGGAGCCAGAGGTGTTGGATCTAGGAGGGGAGAAAATGACTCTATTAAAGGTGGCTGAGAGTCAGATTTTCCCTCAGAAGCATGTGACTGCTCTTCTTCCATAACTATGGCAGGCACTGTAACCGACTCAATGTGCACTCCTCGCTCCGTGTCCTGAGTATCATCTATTGGTCTGTATGCTTCCATTGTGAGTAATAAAAGTGTGCTTGACTCAGTACAGGATGCCATGGCCCTATGACGAATTTCAATAGATTCATCCTGTTGATAAAATGTCTCTAGTAACTGTTCACTGGCCATATCAAAGTCCATGTCCTGTTGGGAGGACAAGGATGGGCTTTCAGATGCCTCAGTAAATGTTCTTCTTTTCTTAGGAGGAGGCAGAGCTAAGGGTTCATTCACATCCACCAACATACTACTTCCTACTAACCTTCTAGGCAACATTTTAGACAGTGGGGGAGAGGTTCAGATAGGTTGTGACTCTGTGTTTGGCTCTATGACCAGGGATTGAAGCTGTGGTTCTACAACTTCATGATCAGTCCTATCAACCACTGGGGGGTCTTTCAACAGAAGTAGGAGTAGTTTGATTTTGAGGAATTATTACCTGCAGAGGAAGAGCATCTGATGTTTGAGCCTGGGTGGTTTGAACCACTGGAGGTTGAGCTTGCTGTTCATGACCGGGAAGATTGAAAATAGGTAAAGGAATGTAAGTGGCCATGAAAGCAGATACAAGTACCGGAACTTACATGAATTTGAAGGTTGTGTCTTGGCGAGTGTAAATCTTTTTGCTTACTGGAGGGGGTTCAGTTACTGAAGAGTTAGCAAAAAGAGCTTTATGCTCAAGTGAGAGAAGATGTTCTGCTATGAGCATGAGAAAACGAGCGTAGTAGCATGAAACCCTACGATTTGTAGAATGATCACGTAAAGTAGTAGTGAGACGTCTCAGAAGAATGGGTAAAAGTAGTTTACCAAAATTGATCATTTGATTGAAAACAACCGCAAGACCAATATACTGCAGAGTGGAAGTGATGTTGTGAAAGTTGGATTTAGTGCAGTTGGCAAATACTTTAGAAAGTGTATCGAAGAAAATATCCCATTCAGAAACCAAATTGGATTTAGACAACTTGGTTAAGTTAATCACCCCCTGATAGTGAATAGCATGGAAAAAGTTTGAAATATCATTTTCAGAGGGCAAATTATAGAAATTGTCCAATGGAAAATTTAACGCACGATTGACGACTGTTTCATCAACTACATATTGTGTGTTTGCCACGGTGAATGAAAAAGATTTAAAATCATCGGCCACAGTAGAGGTTGTGCAAATCAGTCTGAGCAGATCAACATTTAAAATCACATTTGATTTAATAGCAGAGCTAACAATCGAATGGTCATTTAAAAATCTAATCCATAGCTTAAATTTTTCCACATCACATTTATCTGGATTAAAATAACCAACAAGATTATGCGAGATAATTTGGAAACAATCGAATGGTCATTTAAAAATCTAATCCATAGCTTAAATTTTTCCACATCACATTTATCTGGATTAAAATAACCAACAAGATTATGCGAGACAATTTGGAAATTGAGAGCCATTAAAAAATATAATAAAACACACATTTTCAGAATTTTAAGAGTAATATTATGAAAATTCGAATTAATTAAATTAATTTAATAATTCGAATTAAATCAATTATATCCGAAAAATTTAGAAAGTAATGTATCTCGTTAATGTTCTTAACTCACAATAAAAGATTTGAAAAACGCACAAGACACACAACAAAAATAACTAAAAAAAACCCAAAAGCAAACAAACACTGATTTTGAAGGGAACAAAAACGAAGTGAAAATTTAAAAAAATAAAAATTGGGCAGCACTTCTATATGTATATACGTGTATGTATATATCACAGGAGTGAAGTTTAGTTTGCTGAGTAAAAACTCGAGCAAGAAGTATCAATGGAGGTTTGATTAAGATCGAATAGAGAGAGAGAGAGAGAGAGAGAAATAAGAGAGAAAACTGTTGGAATTTTGAAAAACTGAACTGAATGAATTACAAAACAAAACAAAAAAAAAAATTAAGTAGAACAACTGGTATGACAATCGAGGAAAGTCATACCGATTGTCTTCCCGATTGTCATACCAGGCAATTGAGAAAACAAAAATACTAATAATATAACTGGTATGACAATCTAATAGTCATACTGATTGTCATACCAGTACTAAATAAAAACAAATATTATCTGAAATAAATTTTATTACTGGCATGACAATCAATAGTCATACCGATTGTCTTTCCAGTTATAAAATTAAACTGAATTAAAATTAAACACTTATATTTACTGGAATGACTTTCAGCAAGACAATTTCAATTGTCTTGCCGATTGTCATTCTAGTATAAAATAAACTAAATATTTATATATATACTCTGAAATGACTTTCAGCAAGACAATTTCAATTGTCTTGCCGATTGTCATTGCAGAAGGTTTACAAATACAGAATAAAACAATTATAAACAGAATTAACACTTACAGTTTACAGAATAAATTTACAAAAACAAAAGCAATATTTCAGAAATAATTATATTTTATTCCAAAAATAGATTTTTGTTGAATTTTTTATCAAATAAAATTCATACAAAAATACTTTTAGAGAAAATAAAATATTCTGAGATATTAAAATTAACAAGTAGAATAAATAAGATAAGATAAGATAATAAAACTTACATATAAATAAGCAAGAAATTATGGAAAATATGATAAAATAAATTTGCAAATGAATTTTTCATTTATGAAAAATTCATTTGTAAATTCATTCAAGAACAGATTTCAGATATTCACAAGTTTAATCACTAAAACTATTCAACATACCCAATTTACCAACTAATTTGGTAAATGTGGATTCATCAAGAGGTTTAGTGAAAATATCTGCTATTTGTTCTTCTGTTGGAACAAAAAATAGTTCAACAGTACCATTCATGACGTGCTCTCTAATAAAATGATACCTGATGTCAATGTGCTTGGTCCTTGTATGCTGCACAGGGTTGTTGGTGATGGCTATTGCACTTGTATTATCACATAGAATAGGTATTTTGTTCAATACAGAGCCATAGTCCCGTAGCTGATTCCTAATCCACAAGATCTGAGCACAGCAGCTTCCAGCAATAATATATTCAGCCTCGGCCGTTGAATTTGAAATTGTTTGTTATTTCTTGCTGTACCATGAGACTAGTCTGCTACCTAGGAATTGACAACTCCCTGAGGTACTTTTTCTATCAACAACACTTCCTGCATAATCTGAATCTGTATATCCAACAAGGTTAAAACTAGATTCTTTAGGGTACCAAATACCCAGATTTGGTGTTATCTTAAGATATCTCAAGATTCGTTTAACAGCAACGAGATGAATATCTCTAGGATCCGCTTGGAACCTTGCACATAAACATGTAGCATACATAATATCTGGTCTACTTGTAGTAAGATAGAGTAACGAGCCAATCATACCTCTGTAGCTTGTGACATCTACCTTAATGGAGTTTTCACATGGTCCAAGCTTGACAGCTGTAGTTGACGGAGTCCTTGCTGATACAGAATCCTCTAGATTGTACTTTTTGAGGAGTTCCTTGAGATACTTGGATTGACAAATAAAAGTTCCTTTACTTGTAATCCAAGAAAGAACTTCAGCTCTCCCATCATGCTCATTTCAAATTTGCTGTGCATTAACTTAGCAAATCTCTTACAGAGATTATCATTAGTAGACCCAAATATTATATCATCCACATAGACTTGGACTAATATAGTATCATTCTTATGCTTTTTAGAAAAGAGAGTTTTGTCTATGACACCTCTAATAAAGCTATTTTTAATAAGAAATTCAGAGAGAGTGTCATACCATTTTCTCGGAGACTGTTTGAGTACATAGATAGCCTTGAAAAGAAAGTAGACAAAATCCAAATGATCTGGATCTTCAAAACCAGGAGGTTGCTCTACATAAACCTCTTCATCCAGCTTTCTATTCAGAAAGGCACTCTTGACATCCATTTGATAAACTTTAAAGTTAGAGAATGCTGCAAATGCCAGAAATATCCTGATGGCCTCTAGTCTAGCCACTGGAGCATATGTTTCATCATAATCAATGCCTTTAGATTGAGAATACCCTTTAGCTACCAGTCTTGCTTTATTTCTTGTAACCACACCATCTTCATCTAGTTTATTCCTGAATACCTACCGAGTACCAACAGCTTTCTTGTGTGTAGGTCTAGGTACCAATTTCCAGACTTGTAGATGTTCAAACTGATTGAGTTCATCTTGCATAGCAATCACCCAATCTGGATCAGTCAGTGCTTCCTCAATCTTCTTAGGTTCCATCTCAGAAAGAAATCTTGATAACAAACACTCATTTTGAGTAGCACGTCTAGTTCTGACTCCAACATCTGGATCACCAATAATCAACTCAAAAGGATGAGCTTTATTCCAGACAGTCTGTCTTGGAAGATTTGATCTTGATGATTCGCCTTGAAATTCATTGGGATGTTGTGTCCTACTAGTTGATCCTTCAACATCTCCCCCTGAGTTGTTGCCATGTTGACTTGAAGATTCTCCGTCAGTAGCAGTGGTATCTCCATTGTTGCCAAAGTTTCCATCACCATTACCTTGAGTATCATCATGATTAACAGGTTCTTCACCAGCAACAACCTCAGGTTCTTGATCATGTTCTGATTCTGAATCTGACATATCATCAAACTTCAGTTTCTCAAAAGGATCTTCAATTTGGATACTAGGGAGTTTAGTGTCATCAAATGTAACATTGACACTTTCAGTTACTTTGTGTTGATCAATGATATACACCCTGTATGATCTTCTTCTATATCCAACAAAAATACCCTCATATGCCTTTGCCTCGAATTTACCACGACGATCATCTCCATCCTTGAGCACGAAGCATCTGGCACCAAATACATGAAATTATTTGATAGAAGGTTTCTATTTATTCATAATCTCATAAGGAGTTTTCATGAAGTCTTTATTGATTAGAGTTCGATTCTGAGTATAACATGCAGTATTGACAGCTTCAGCCCAAAAGTACATTGAAAGACCTGATTCACTTAACATCGTTCTTGCAGCTTCAATCAATGTACGATTCTTCCTTTCTACCACTCCATTTTGCTGAGGGGTTCTAGGAGCTGAAAATTGTCTGGTAATCCCTTTGTCTGTACAAAATCCATTGAGAAGTGAATTCTTGAATTCTGTTCCATTATCTGACCTTATTGCTCTAACAGGGACATTAGAATCTAACTCGATCAACTTGATATGATCAATCACAACTTGTGGTGTTTCATCCTTAGAGTTAAGGAATAAAACCCACGTATACTTGGAATAGTCATCAACTATCACAAGACAGTAACACTTCTTTGACATCGAAAGAATATTAACTGGTCCAAATAAATCCATGTGCAATAATTGCAGAACACCGGTTATGGAGGATGTGTCAGTGCCTTTGTGACTTGCTTTCTTTGACTTTCCTTTCTGGCAAACCTCACATAGTCCTTCTGGGGAGAATTCCAGCTGAGGCAGACCTCTGACCAATTCTCTTTTGACAAGAGAATTCATTGTTTTGAAATTGAGATGAGAAAGTCTCTTGTGCCATAGCCAACTCTCATCTGACGATGCCTTTGCATAGAAACAATTGACTTCAGGATTGCTTCCAGAGTTCATGTCAGCTACGAACAGATTTCCTTTCCGGATTCCCATCAAGGAGGGTTTTTCATTTTTCTTGTGCAGAATCTGACACTTCAGCTTGTCGAATAAAACATTGTAGCCGTTGTCACAGAACTGACTAATGCTAAGCAGATTGTGTTCAAGTCCTTGCACAACATACACATTTTCAATGATAACATTTCCTGCTAGCAAACAGCCATATCCCTCAGTTAAACCTTTGCTGTTATCTCCAAAGGTAACCACTGGGCCAGCTTTCTCAACCACATTTGATAGCAGGGCTCTATCTCCGGTCATATGTCTTGACGATCCGCTGTCAAGAATCCACACTACCGGTTGTACCTGTTTAATGCCCTGCAATACAAATGGATTAGACCTTCTTCGGAACCCAAGCTTGGTTGGGTCCGGCATACTTGTAAAATTGGCCTTTATCAGGTAAAACAACATTCTTAACTTTAATGTTCTTAACTTTCTCAATGACTGGACATTTGACCTTGAAAACAGCCTTGACAAATTTCTGTTTAGGCTTAGGCACAAATGTCTCCTTCCTAGTTTTAGGAGGACTAGCAGTCTTAGAACTATCATGCTTCTTATTATTCACATGCGGACGAGGAGTAGTCTTATCATTAGAAACATGCTTTATCATTAAAATAAGCATACATCAAGTTAAAAGCACAAGACATACAATCAGGAACACCACATGCTTTATGAGAGGGATTAACAATAGGCAACTTATGCATGGTAGACATGGCATTTGTGTTATCCAACTCATGTGTGTCTAAGTTAGTCTCAGTTGCTTTCACAACTTTGACTGGAACCTTTGACACACTTGACTTGGAAACAGCTTTCTCATTAGCAAGATCTTCAGCACAGATTTCTTCTTGAATAATAAATGAGGTCTCATCAAATGGTTCAGCAATTGATTCTTTATAGAGGGGTTCATCAACACCCTTAAGCACATGTGGTACTTCCCTACCTTTAGCACAGACATGAGGAGGGGAGTTTATGCCTAATTTTCCAATAGCAACATTGTAATCATAACCTATTCCAGATGTCTGATTAACAGCTTGCTTATTATAAAACTCTTTGGACTTCGAACAAGAATTAAAGTAAGCTTTAACCTTAGTCTCAAGACCGGTGATCTTGTCTTTGAGAATAGTTTCGAGTTGTCTATAACAGTCAACTCTATTCTCTAGAAAAGATACTTGTTCTTTTAATTTATCTTGATTAATGTGCACAAGTCTTAATTCATTGACCTCTTTCTCAAGGTCTTTGATTTGTTGATTTAACATTTCCTTATCACGATGAGCACAATCCAAGGAACCTCCTAGATGATAAACTAATTCAGCATCAGTAAATTTTACCTCTTTTCATGATGATGAGGTATTTGCATCACTAGCCATGAGAGCAAGATTTCCAACTTCTTCATCTTCACTGTCAGTATCATCCCAGCTTCTTCCCTTTGCCAGGTAAGCCCTTTCAGATTTACTCTTCTGATTAGAATCATAAGAGTTCTTCCTAAATTGTTTTGGCTTTCTGCATTCTGTGGCAAAGTGTCCCAACTCATTGCAGTTGAAACATCAAATGGTACTTCGATCAACCATCCCTGTTTTGTACCCACCACTGCTGGTGTTAGAGGATGAAGATCCACCTTTCTGGAATCTGTTGTATTTGGACTTGTACTTGAACTTGGGATTCCTCTTAAATCTGATATTGGAGAATCTCTTGACAATCAGGGCCATTGATTCATCCTCCAATTGCTCCAGTTCTTCCAAGGAATAAAAATCATCTCCTGATTGATTTGTAGTAGGAGGATCAAATTCTGCTACTATCACATTTTCTTCAACCTTGGAAGACTGTACCATTATTTCTGACTATTGAGATTATTGTTAATATTGTGGTTTTTGTTGTTGTTCTTCAGCTACTAGAGTAGTATACGTGATAACCACTCTTCCTTTCCCGTAGACTTCCTTCTGCTGAATCTGCTCCAACTCATAGGTTTTTAACACACCATAGAGCTTTTCCAAAGAAATCTCACTCAGATCTCTTGCTTCTCTTATGGCAGTGATTCTATGTTCGAGATGAGTTGGCAGTGTTAAAAGGAACTTTTTGTTGACCTCCCTGATTGAATAGTATTTACCATTAATGTTCAGGTTGTTGATCAATGCATTGTACCTCTCAAACACTTCAGTGACTCCTTCTCCTGGATTGGATTTAAAGTATTCATACTCAGAGGTTAAGATTTCTAACTTGTTCTCCCTGACTTCCTCTGTGACTTCATTAATCACCTCAATAGTTTCCCAGATGTGTTTGGAATCTTTACAGTTCATCACATGTCTATTCATCAAGGGATCAAGGGAATCTACTAAAATTAATTGAAGGCTAGCATCCAGGGAGGCTTCTTCTTTTTCAGCAGGAGAAAAATCCTCAGGATTCTTTACATAAGTTCTAGCTTTGGTAATCACCACATCATTTTCTATTACCTCTGGTTCAATAACCATCGGAATTTTTGGACCCTTCTTTAACACTTCCAGATATTTGGAATTTGCAACTTGTAAAAACAATAGCATCTTCTTCTTCCACATAACATAATTTTCTTTATAGAATAGTGGAATTTTAACGGTTCCAACTTTTTGTGTAGTCATTATGAATTTTTGAGTAAATAAAAATTCAAGGAGTGAAAGAATCACAAAAGTCTAGGATCTTGATTTGTTCGTTAATCAGAAGGCTCTGATACCAATTGTTAGGTCTCAATATATTTGTAGAAGGGGGGTTAAATACAAACAATACCGTTTAATCGAATAAAATGCGGAATAAAAAAGTGAAACAAAATTCAAGTTAAATAAAACTATTATTAAAATTGAAAGGCGTTACAACAACGGTATCATTTACAAGGGATTAATCTCAAATAAATTATTCCAAATCTAGAATAAATTCGACATGAACTTTTTCTATTTTTGTAATAAAAATGATCAAATGTTAAATGCAATTTGAGATTAAGTTCTAGGGATTTTGATCCGCTAGATAGTTACACAAGAACAAGAAAAGGATTTCTAGTGGATTAGATTTAACAATAAATACTAGAAATAAATGATCTGTGAATTTGCAATAAGTTCAGTGCTGTTTTTCTCTGTTCAGTGTTCTTCTGTATTTGATATTCAATGCTCTGCGTCTTGTTGAAAAACAGCTGCACTGCTTTATATTGAATCCTTTGATTTTAATTGGCAAGACAATCCTTTTAGCTCAGCATGACAATCCTTTTAACTGGTAAGACTTTCGGTAGGACTATCAATTGAACTGATAGGACTTTCGGCAAGACAATCTAAATGCACTAGCATGACTTTCGGTATGACTATTGATTGTCATACCGATTGTCTTGCTAATACAAAAGATAGTCTTGCTGGATTAAAACGGATTTTAATCAAATAATGATTCTGAATTAATTAATCAATTAATTGAATTAATCAATAAATTAATCTTTGCAGATTTAATTTACTCTCTTAATTAAATTATATGACTTAATTAATTAATAGAGAATTAATACTAATCTTGAGCAGCAACCATTCTTCTGAAAATCTTCTAAAAATCACTGTCAATTATGAATCAATTCCACCACTTCAATGTTGACACTCGATGTACTGTCTGGTTCATGAGTGACTAACTTTCGTGACATTTCTTCATGCCTTGACCTTGATACTCTTGATTTTCTTCACACTAAATCCTTGTAATTAATTGATACCCTGACAAGATCTCTGTCACTTGATTAAATCCACAATCTTGATTTATATCACTGAGGCTTGATCAATTTCTTGAGCTTCTTCCAGTGAATTAAGTCCTCAAGTCTGTAGATGAACAATTTTACTTAATCCTTTGACATATGTTACTATGAGAGATCTCTCTGACGATAGAACCACTATTTACTTGTTACATCCTTATTTGAGTTGAGTTAAATCCTCGAATAAATAAATAGGCTATGACATATGCCTTTCAGTCCTTAGTTTATAGGTAACAAAACAAATTTAAAAATTCTTGTATTCTCTCAAGAAGTAGTTGTGTTCTAAAATATTCAAGAACGCGGATTTGTAGCACAACTGATTTGATTTTTAATATATAGATCAAGTAAGTTTAGATAATTTTTTTTCAGTATTTTCTATAGTCTATTAATCATCACTATAAATTTCATATAGCCTGTTGAGTTCCAAACCTTAAAACAAAAAACTTTATTTTCTTGCAAACAATTGACAAAGTCTAAAAAATCAAGAAACACACATTCAAGCCCCTTGTGTGCATTTCTTACCTAACAAGCATAATATATTATGTACTATGATTGTATATTTAAGTCCATTATCAATCTAGTGATCTACAATCTAATAATCGCTATCAATTTTCTCAAATTCATGTGTTTTTTAATTAATTATATCGTAATGTTCATTTGGTGTAATGCAACACAAGTGATCTGCAACAAATCGAAAAAAATGGATACTAGGATTTTTCATCAAAATTGATTAAAGGGGAAGATATATTTTCCATACAAGTCACTGCTTATCATTGGCTATATTCTCTAGATCTGTGTTCAACATTCACTACCTTCGGTTGTGGCATCGTGAATTTTCCATCACCAAGAAACAAGCAATCTGACATGTATTATAGTGCATAAAACAAAGTTTTGATCCATCATATCAGTGAGGGATGTTCATTACGATCGTATTGGATCTTGGACTTGCATTGATTATGCAAATGCATTCCATTCAAAAGATTCAATTGAAAAGCTTTAGATATTAAAGTCGTGTTAATGAGAAAAACACGTTCATATCTAGGTAAGTCTCATGTGAATAAAATCATGGGTTCAGGTACTATCTCGATCAATTCTATAATTATGTGAATAAATTTTATTTTTTTTGAAATTTCTACTTTTTTCTTTTCAAATTTTTGATTTTACCTTTCATTTTTTACACGTTACACAACTTATGCATGCTCACACACAAATCGATGGTCTTTCTGGAAATAGCCTCTTCATTCTTTGGAATGAGGGGTTGACTGAGAGAATTTATAAATATGAAGTGAGTGAAACAAATTGGAAATGAATATGAGGTGATTGAAACAAATATGAGGTGGTGGTATTTTTGAAATTTAATAATAAAACTATAAAAATTAAATAAAAAGGAGGCAACATAAATAATATAAATTATCATTTTATATACTCAAAAATTAAAGTAATAAAAATTAATTTGATAAAAAGAGAGATTGTGATTAATCTAATAAGAATTTTAAATAAACTCAAGAAGTTATTTAACACAATGGTAGTGATATGAAGTCTTTAAGTAGAAAGTTTGGGATTCGAATATTCTTAGTAGTTACAACAATATACCTATTTTTAATAAAAATTATGTAAGGAATGACATTTTTAAAAATTTCAACATAAATGGGTAAAATTATAATTTTACTACCAATTTCAATTTGCCTCTAGTTCTATTTTAATATATTGAAGGAGATATAATTATAAGTTAAACTAAGGAAATTAAGGAAAAGGAGTTACATAAATAATTTAAATCAACATTTTATTTAGTGAAAAGTTGAAATAACAAAAAAAAAAACTTATGATATAAAGAGATGATTTGGTTTATCTAATAAGATTTTTAATGAGAATTTATTTAGATATGTAGTATAATGATAGAAAATGTACTTCCAGGACAGAAGGTGAGAAGTCTGATTATTATTTTGAAATGGACAATCCGATAAAAATGCCGAACATATATGAAGGGCATCACTAGACCAAAAATTAAGAACAATAAATTTACCATCCTTTTAATCTTCTCAGCTCAGATACTTGGAATGGGGATTTTTTATTTTTATTTTTATTTTCAACAATATCAACTTAGGGTTTTGAATTTAAGACCTCTTTATAGTTTTGGGAATTTGTATATTATATCCCAAATTAACGAGCCACTTTACATATATGTCTCGTTTTGTTCAAAAATTATAAATATGTATAGTTAATCTTTAACTGATGTATAACTTATAAGGTAATATAAAATTATGAAAGTAAATATTTGTATACTTTATATTACTAGAATACCTTATGAGTATTATAGTTGGCGCCAGATAATTTAGTATCTTAGATTTTTGTTACTCTGTGTATCTCTTGTTAAGTTATTATGTACATAATTTCTATTTTTGGCCTTTAAAAAAAATCTCCTACTATAAGATTTCAGAAATTTAGGTTTTCTAGAGATCATATTGTGGCCAATTCTATATATTAGGTGTATTACCTTAAGAAATAGAAATTAAAAACTAAAAAATTTTTATTGTTAGTTTTTATTCTATTTTTTTGTGAAACGTAATTTTTTTGATATTTTAACAACTTGAGTTGCTTTAATAATAATAGTAATTTATTCTTTGTAACAGGAATTAAAACAAACTTTAAGTTTGTAGCTCACAAACTAGGGTATGCAACACTTAAAATATTATTGATTTGGATTTCAAGAATTATAATCTTTTTATTCTTTTTTAAACTTAAGTTTTTTATGTACAATCTAATAACCAGCGGTTGATTTTTAAATGATTGATTTATGTATTACTCTATATCAACCAACACTTAAAGTGTCTTGTTTATATTGTACCAGTTCCTTATATTTGTGAAAAAATAATCCTACCATTAATAAATAATTTATAGAAGAAAGAATGTTCATTCATTTGTTAGTAATAAGGGTTATATAAGTCATTTACAAATATGAAATAGCAAAATATTTAACCATAGTTAATTTAAAGTGATAACAAATTTCAAATATAAGATATATTTATAAATACAATTATAAATGGGACATTTTTGTAAATCAGTTTTTAAAACGGGATATATCAGTAAAACAGCCTCTAGTTTTTGCGTAACTATGTTACATATAGTGTATTTTCTTATGACAACCTAGTTTCTCAATTTTAGTACAGTAGAGGCTCTTCAAACAACTAAGTGGCTTCTTCAAATCAGGTAAAGAAATCTCTAATATGTATGTATGTAATTAAATTCATATTACTACTTTGTTAAAATTGGTATTCATTGCATATTTTTCTTTGGTTCAATTAACAAACTCTTATCATGTTCCTACCATAAAACACATAACATTTGTAAGCACTGTTTGTTTTTATTTGGACATGTTTTTAGTTTGTAGATGAACAATTGGTACGTAAACATAAAATACTCCAATATTTGCAGTCATAGCTGGAATAGGAACTATGTTCTTCGCTTTTCGCATTGGAATAGAAACCTTACTATACCATACTACTATTCACTAGTTTGTAAACTTGCTAGGTAGTGATTAGGGCTTTAAATGAACCGAACTCGGACGAACATTTCACGAACACGAACAAAACATTATCGAAATGAATATTGTTTGTTAACATTAACGAACAAAATTTTGGTTCGAACTCGAGTTCTCTTATTCACGAACCGAATTCGAGTTGATCGCGAACCTAATCGAACCGAACTCGAACCCGAACAAAAATGGACAGCTCGTTAAAAATTTATATAAAATATATTTGTTAGGCCATTTGTTAGATATATTTGATAATGTCATGTCTAATATAATTTGTGTTTAGTTTTCAGATCTTACTTAAACAGGATAAATCAGTACTTAACTGAAATCAGCATTTATACTGAAGTCAGAACTTAAGTTATCAGTACTTAAGGTTTAGGAGATATTTATCAGGAGATAATATCAGGACTTAAAGGAAACTTTCAGATAAGGAAGGCGGTTGATTGAAAGGAAAGAAGATCAAGACAAACGCAAGAAGAGATATGCATGAAGAAGGAATTCTGTGAAGAATGGAATACTTGGAAGAAAAGATAACTGATTGATATATTTTAGGAAGAAGAATTATATTCCATGTCAATTAGCAATTATCTTGTAACTGTGTAGTATATAAACACATACATAGGGTTTACACTATAAGTGTTATCATCATCGAGAATATTATTCATTGTAACCCTAGCAGCTCTCGTGTTATTTGTTCATCACTGAGAGAGGACAGTTCTACATTGTAACAGAGTTTAATAAAGTTTGTTTTCTGTTAATTGTGTTTTTTGAATTCGATTTGATTGTGCTATACACTGTATTCAACCCCCTTCTACAGTGTGTGTGACCTAACAAGTGGTATCAGAGCCTATCTGTTAATACACAAACAGTTTAAGATCCAAAAACAATCATGTCTGAAGCAGAAACTCCAACCAAGCCCACCAAAACTGAAGAACCCCCAAAGACTGAAATCCATAGTCGATATGAGGCTATTAAAGTTCCCATACTGAAACCATCTGAATATCCCATATGAAAAGTGAGGATGACTATGTTTCTGGAAGCTACAGATCCAGAATATCTTGACAGAATCAATGAAGGACCTCACAAGCCAACAAAACTCGATGTTGTAGTTGTAGGTGAAGCAGCAAAGTCTATACCAAAGGAGAAGAGTGATTACACTGCTGAAGATATCGCATCAATTGCTAAGGATGCTAAGGTACGACACTTACTGCATAGTGCCATTAATAATATAATGTCAAATAGGTTAATTAACTGCAAGACTGCAAAGGAGATATGGGATGCCTTGGAGACAAGATATTAGGTCATTGACTGATTTATATGACAGATTTGTCAAACTCTTGAATGATTTATCACTAGTTGATAAGCAGTATGATCTTGAAGATTCAAACCTTAAATTCCTGTTAGCTCTTCCTGAAAGTTGGGATTTGAAGGCCACAATTATAAGAGACAACTATAATCTTGAAGAAACAACTTGTGATGAAATTTATGGGATGCTCAAGACTCATGAACTTGAGATGGAACAAAGAAGCAAGAGGAAAGTAGGAAAGTCAAGGACAGTTGCTCTTAAGGCTGAAGAAGAATTCCCCAAGGAAGCTACCTCAAGGAAAGGCAAGGGAAAAGTGCTCATCACAAAGTCTGAAACTGAGTCATCAAGTTCTGATAGTGATGATGACTCAGAAACTGAAAGCTTGTCTGAGATGGATGCTGATGAAGAGATGATGAAACTGTGTGCTCTTATGGTGAAAGGAATCACAAGGATTGCATACAGAAATTTCAGGAAGGGAAAGAATTTTTCCAGGAAAGGTGCAAGTTCTGATAAGAAGAATTTCAGAAAGTCTGAAGGCAAAGGAGGGAAGTCTGACAGAGGAGATTACACAAATGTCAAATGCTACAACTGTGGTAAGAAAGGCCACATATCTCCTGATTGCAAGAAAGTGAAGAGTGACAAAGGCAAGGCTGTTGTCACAAAGAAGAAAAGTTGGACAGACACTTCAGATTTTGAAAGTGAGGTGAACTATGCCTTGATGGCAAATGCTGATAGCAGTTCTGAAGCTGCTGAGTTAAAGGTACCTCAAACTACTTATGCCTTTCATACTGATGACATTAATGAGTTGAGAAGATATCTTAAAATCATATTCATTAGTTATAGAGATCAAACTTTAACATGTGAAAGATTAACTTCTGAAAATCTTGCTTGTAAAAAGAGGAATGATTATTTAGAAAAAGAGTTAGTCATGTTCCATCAAACTCAGAAAGATAGAGATGATGCTTTCTATGTTAGGGATGAAGTACTTAAAATGAATGTATCTCTAAAAACTGAATTAGAAAAGGAAAGAGAGATTATCAGGACTTGGACTAACTCTGGCAGAACAACTCAGAATTTGTTAAGTAGTGGAAACTGGAAAGAGGGCTTAGATTACGGAGATGATAAGAATGATAAAGGAACTGTAGAAATTAAGCATATAGTTGTTAAACAAAAGCCAAAGCTAAAACCTGTTAAGTTTGTAGCTGTAAAGTCTGATACTGAGAAATCAGAAGTTAAAAAGGAATTAACTTCTGACAAACTAAAACAGCAAAAGATAACTGAAGTTAACGTAGCCTTAATGACAAAGAAGTAGCTTAAGCATAAGCTGAAAGATGTTAAGAATGTAAACAAGGTAAAGTCACCTAGGAAAAATAGGAATGAAAAGGAAGGTGTGAATCAAAGCAATGATTATAAGCCTTGTTATGGATAAAATACTAAGGTTATTATTCGCTGTATTTATTACTAAGATTCGGGAGCTCAAGGCCTTTAATGGCTCCTCTCGTGTTTCGTAGCTTAATTCTGCCTTTACGAGATGCCTACGTATCTCTGTGAATTAGAGAATCAAGCCAAAAAACGTCATTCTGATCTGTGGGGTGAGGCCCCTTATATAGATGTTGGGAGTCCTTGAATTGGACTTGATATAGGAGACTTGGTGGGCAAGTCTCATAATTAGAATGGACTTTGGAGTCCTAGATAGTAGGAAACTGATTTCTTATCCTTTTAGGTCCCCTTGAGGCTAATCTATAAGAATTTATAACCTTATCGGGACTCTTCTCAACAGCTGATTTTTCCCTTATTAATTAGTTACGAAATTAATTAATAATCAGGGCTTTTGGGCCTTCTTTATTCCATCAGGCCTGATGGAATCTGGTCCATCAGGCCTGATCAGTATGTTAACCTTTCTGGTCTGAATGTCATACATCTTCTTATTGGGCCTAGCAGTCCACACCTTGTACAATTAATGCAGTATTTAATTATATTATCATAATTTATTTATCCCTATCATTTGCCCCCCAACTTTTGGGAAACATTGATTAGGTTTTGCAGAAGTTAAGTCTATTCATTCCCTTACAGGGATTCGTTTTTGCGTAAAGTGTGGAGCGACCTACACATTTACAATGAATTTTCCTTTTATTCAGGAATTATCTTAATTTTCAGGAATTTTTCCCTTATTTCCGGGATTTTTCCCTTAATTTTCTGGATTTTCCCCTTAATTTCTGGATTTTTCCCTAATTTTCCTGGATTTATCCTTAATTTTCTGGGATTTTTCCCTAATTTTCTTAATTTCTGGATTTTTCCCTAATTTTCTGGGATTTTTCCCTAATTTTCTGGATTTTTCCCCAAATTTCTGGGATTTATCCTTAATTTCTTGATTTTTCAGATTTCCAGCCCTTTTTCAACCAGGATCCTAGTCGAAATTTTGACCTGGATCCTAGTCGAAATAGGGCTCAACCTTGCCATCCTGGTCGAAGGAATTCGACTAGGATCCACGACCTGGAATTCGAGCAGGATCCTAGTCGAACTTTCGACCTGGATCTAGGTCGAAAACTCCCCCACTTTTTTAACTCCTAGTCTTGAGCCTAATCGACTAGGATTTCGACCAAGATTCTAGTCGATATTTCGACCTGAATCCTGTTCGAAAATTCTTTGATTCTCTTGCTTCCTGGTCGAAAGATTTCGACTAGGATCCACGACCTGGAATTCGACCAGGATCCTAGTCGAAATTTGACCTGCATTTTTAATCCCCATTTTTGAAAGATGCTTGGTTTATTCGACCTCATTCCTGGTCAAAGTTTCGACCTCAATTCAGTCCCGTTATTCTAGCTATTTTCGGGTGTCTGCTCGAAAGATTTCGGGCAGGATTCACGACCTGGAATTCAACCTGGATTCTGGTCTTTTTTACCCGTTATTTTCGGGTGTCTGCTCCAAAGATTTCGGGCAGGATTCACGACCTGGAATTCGACCTGGTTTCTGGTCTTCCACTAGCCTTCTTCATTTAGCTTTAATTTAGGGTATTGTATTTTCCAAATCCTAATTGGATTTGGGCCTAGCCTTTTTTATTGGGCCTTATTAAATTTTACTGAGCCTCTATTATTGGGCTTTTCCAAATCTTACTGGGCCTTTTCAAATCTTATTGGGCCTCTTTTATTGGGCTTTTTCAAATTTTAGTGGGCCTCTTTTATTGGGCTTTACCAAATATTATTGGACCTCTTTTATTGGGCTTTACCAAATATTACTGGGCCTCTTTATTGATCTGGGCTTAATACACCCTGTTTAGAATGCTCTAGAATTCCTAGGAATATTCTGGAATATTCCTTTTTCTGGGCTTTTTCCTATGGGCCTTTGTCCTTAATGGGCTTTCGTCCCTTCAACTTCCTTTTCCTCTTATATAAAGGAATGAGGAAAGGCTACTACTCCTCACCTTCTCATTTCTAAGTTTTCTTCTTTCTCCTCCTGCTAAGATTCTCAGAGCAATAATAGCAAGTCGGAGCTCAAAGCCTTTTTCAGGAGTGCTTCTTCAGGTAAAATTCCTCCATTTGCTTTTCGTGTCTATTTTTGCATTGTGTGCCGTTTTAAGATAGCCTGTTTACGTGCCCCTTTCTTTTTTCAGATGGCTGACAAAAAAATGACTCGCTTGGCCAAGATGAACGTGGCTAGAAAGTCCAACGAATTTCCTATTCGATCGAGGTATACTTCCTTAATCGACAAGATCAACACTCGAGGGGAAGAGTACCCGTCTGATGCGCATCTGGACGCGCACGACCATATTAGTGCCTTACGGGATCCCAAAGAGCTGGAAAAGTTGAGCAGCTGCTTCAAAATCAAGGAGCCTTTTAAGCTGGTTCTTGCGGGTCCGGCCGACAGGGCCTACCAGTGGAAAAAGGACGCACTACGCGTCTATAGGGATACTCTAAGGGCAGGTATCAGACTCCCTTTTCATCCGTTCATTTCCTTGTTACTGGCTGATGTGGGCATCAGCCCTTGCCAACTCCCCCCCAACTCTTGGAGGCTTATTCTGTGCTACCTGTCACAATGTGCCAAACACAAGGTCCCTACTTCTGTTGCTGTTTTCAGGAAAATTTTCCAGTTCAAAAACAGCCCTGATAAAAGTCCGGGTTGGGTTTCTCTAAACTAGCGCCCCACTATTCCCCACATTGTGAATGGGAAGTCCATCCCTGACAACAACTTGGGGTGGAAGAAAGATTTTGTGTTCGTTGTTTGGGAGGGTGGAGATTGGGGCACCCTGTTTCGATCGTCCTTCGGGCTTGCCGTCGATGGGAGCCCAAATGACATAACTTTGTCTGAGGAGGAGGCTAGAGCTTTCAACCTCCTTACACAAGATAATGGGACTTCCCATTCTTGGGATCTTATCCGGGAGTCCGTTCTTGTAGAACGCGGCCTCTCTCCCGTCCCTAAGAAAAGTAAGTTTCCTCCCTTATATCTCGCTCTTTTTTTTTATTTCATTTTCTATTCCGCTGAGTTTTCAACTTTTCTTGTTGTAGTGGCTGAGAAGATTGAGGAGGCTACCAAGCCTAAAGACCCGGAGACAACCAGGATGAAGAGGGCTGGAAAGGTCTTTAAAGACCCACGCCTTGGTGACCGATTCCCTGAGTTCCTCCTTCAAGCAATGGAACCGGGCGAGGAAGGCCCCAGCCAGGTTTTGCGCACCAAGCAGAGGCCAGGGGCCTATTTTTAACCTGCTTGGGGGATCCGGGGCAAGGATTCAATATTGGGCAGCACGGCCCTGTCCAAGGAATGGTCTAAGCACTCCATCTCCCCGGTGGACTATCAAGATTTTGTCCTTCAACAGGACTTAGAGGGGAATGAGCTTTTCGGAGCCCAGGCTTTAGCGACGGTATGTCCTTTTCCTATTGCCCTTTATACTTGCCTTTTCACATTTCTTTTCTCATACTTTTGCTGCTTCTTTTGCAGGCTAACACCCATTTTCAAGGGGCGATTCACCAAGCTAAGGCTTGGAAGGTTGGCCTGGAGGATGCTAACAAGAAGTTGGAGGAGGCCAACCAGAGAATAGAGGCCCTTGAAGCTCAACTGGCCTCTTCCACTTCTGACCTAGAAACGGCCCGGGCTGAAAATGTTATCTTGAAGGCACAGAAGGATAAAGCCTTTGACGGCTGGATGGACACCCAGGAGTTCAAGGACTTGATGGTGGAGCACGATGCCCTCCTGCACCCAGTTAGCTATAGAGAAGGCTGGGATGCTGCTGTGGAGGCCATACAAGATGAATTTCCAGAAGTCCTCGAGCAGTCCTCCTTTCCTTGCCCTGTGCGAGTTCCAGAGCTTGGGGGTGTTACTGAGAAGCTTGCTGATATGATCAAGGACGGAGAGGAGGAAGATTCTTCCGAAGAGGAGTTTGAGCCTGTCACTAAGAATGCTAGGGTGGAAGAGCCTCCAAGAGCAGTGCCTCAACAGCCAGCATCTCCCGCAGAGGGAACCTCTACAGGGACTTCGGAGGGGACGACCGAGACGTCCGAAGGAACGACTGAAACATCCGAGGAGACTTCGGATAGTGGTTCCGAGGAATCTCAGCCTTCCAAGGCCTAAGTTTTTTTTTTGTATATCTTCTTTTTGTACTTTATTCATATCAGAACTTGTTACCCTTCGGGTTTATATTTCATATGTTGCTTTTCTTGCCTCTTTCTATTTTATCTTTACAATCTTAATATGCATTTGAACTTTAAACATCCTTTGATTGAAATAATTTCAAACTCTTTAATATGAAGTCTGGTTTTCCAAAACCTTACACAGCATGGGTTCGACCCTAATCAACAATAACTAGACAATGTAAATTCTACTGGAATATAAAATCCTACGCAAGCAAAGCTTCAAGGTGCTTTTAAACCTACTTTTCACAATGACAAGTGAGAATCGTACTTCTCCTATCTTACACATAGTAAACCTTCAGGTTTTGTGCGTGCCAGGTTCTCGGGACTTCAAAACCATCCATAGTCTCCAGCTTGTAGGTTCCTCTACCCTGAACGCTCTTGACTCTGTACGGCCCTTCCCAATTTGGGGCTAGTTTTCCTTTCTGTCCTACACCAGAAGCTTCCACTTTCCTTAATACCAAATCTCCTTGCTTGAAGAATCTCTCTTTAACCCTAAGGTTGTAATAAAACAAAGCTCTTTTTTGGTATTCCACTATCTTTGCATGTGCCTCATCTCGCACTTCATCAATTAGATCCAAGTCTAACCTCTGCCCTTCCTCATTTTCTTCAGCATTGAAAGCCTGAATCCTTGGAGAGGAATGTGATATCTCCACGGGAACCACTGCTTCTGCCCCATATGCCAACATGAAAGGAGTTTCTCCTGTCGTGACTCTACAGGTAGTCCTATAGGCCCATAATATGGGATGTATCTCATCCACCCAATTATTTCTTGACTTCTCGATCCTTTTCTTTAGTCCATCCAGGATTATCCGATTTGCTACCTCCGCTTGCCCATTGGCTTGCGGGTGAGCCACAGAGGTGAACCATAACTCAATTTCATTTTCTTCACAATACTTCTTGAATTCCTCATTTTTGAATTGTGTTCCATTGTCAGTGACGAGGATACGGGGAATTCCATATCGGCACATAATGTTTTCCCACAGGAATTGTGCAACCTGCTTAGTTGTGATTTTGGCCAAGGGTTTGGCTTCAATCCACTTGGTGAAATAATCAATGGCTACAATCAGAAACTTCCTTTGTGCTGTGGCCATTGGAAAAGGCCCCAAAATATCCATTCCCCACATAGCAAAAGGAATGGGCGAGTTGATAGAGGTCAGCATCTCGGGGGGTTATCTAACAACAGGTGCATGCTTCTGACAGCGGTCACATTTCTTCACGTATTCTTTGGCATCAGCCATCATTTCTGGCCAATAAAAACCTAAACGAGTTATCTTATGAGCCAAGGCCCTGCCCCCCAAGTGTTGTCCACAAATACCTTCATGCACTTCTTCAAGAGCCAAGCGTGCCTCATCGGGCCTGAGACACCTCAAGTAGGGAACCACGAAGGATCTTTTGTAAAGAATTCCATCTATCAAAGAGTACCTTAGTGCCCGAACAATTAACTTCCGTGCTTCAGTTGCATCGCTTGGCAACCAACCGGTTTGAATATGAGCCTTAATGGGATCAATCTAGGATGTCCCCAGGCCTATAGGAGCCACAAGCTTAACATCTATGCTTCGTGTTTTCAAAACACGGAAGTACACACTTCCTGAACTTTCTTCTATCTCAGATGAAGCAAACTTTGATAGCGCATCTGCTTTAGCATTTTCTTCCCTTGGAATGTGTTCAACATGGCATTCATTAAATTGGGTCATCACAGCCCTTACTAGGCGAACATACTTAGCCATCGTATCATCCCTTGCCTCAAATTCTCCCTTTACCTGGGATATGATCAGCTTCGAGTCTCCATGGACCTTTAAGTTTTTGACTCTAAGTGTCCCAGCTAGACCAAGGCCAGCTATCAGGGCTTCATACTCTGCCTCATTGTTTGTGGTTGGGAAGTCTAGCTTCATAGCATACTTAATTAAGAACCCATCAGGACTTTGCAAAACCAACCCTGCTCCACTGGAATTTGTTTTTGATGCTCCATCAAAATAGAGAACCCAATATTCTTTCTCCTTATCATCCTTCTCTCTGTCCCCCTTATCGACTCCCTTGTCTTGAGGTATGGTATCTTCCTGCCCCCCCAACTTCTTGGTTGGGTATGGTACATTCCATCACGAAGTCCGCTAGTGCCTGGGCTTTTATGGCCGTACGTGGCTTATACTTGAGATCGAACTCTCCCAACTCTATTGCCCACTTAATCAATCTCCCACTTGCCTTGGGACTGTGAATGATATTTCTCAGTGGCTGATTCGTTAGCACCTCAATCTGATGAGCTTGAAAGTAAGGGCGTAGTTTTCTTGAAGCCATTACCAAGGCTAGAGCAAATTTCTCAATAGTTGAATAATTCAACTCAGCACCATGCAGAATTTTGCTGACATAATACACGGGTTTCTGGACTTTTAGCTCCTCCTTAACCAACACCGCGCTCAAGGCGCTCTCTGAAACAGCCAAGTACAAGAATAAAACTTCACTCAAAACTGGCTTGGCCAACAACGGGGCCTGGGCCATATACTTCTTTAACTCTTCAAATGCCTTCTGGTTTTCCTCACTCCATACAAAGTCTTTGATGCTCTTTAGCGACTTGAAGAATGACAAACACTTGTCCCCCGACTTGGAGATGAATCGTCCTAGCGCAGCAACCCTTCCTGTAAGCTTCTGAACATCCTTAACAGTTTTTGGTGGTTCCATGTCCGAGATCGCCTTTATTTTATCTGGGTTAGCCTCAATTCCCCTCTTTGAGACCATCAGTCCCAAGAATTTTCCAGATCCTACTCTGAAAGCACACTTCGTAAGATTCAACATCATCTTGTGGTACCTCAGGACCTCAAAAGCGTCCCTTAAATGGGCTATATGATCAGTCTTTACTAGACTCTTGACAAACATGTCATCAACATAGACTTCCATAGTCTTACCAATAAGATCCTTAAAAATTCTATTCACCAACCTTTGATAGGTGGCTCCTGCATTCTTGAGACCAAACGCCATAACAAGATAACAATAAACACCAAAGTCAGTGATAAATGATACCTTTGGAATGTCATCCTTATGCATTTTGATCTGGTTGTATCCGCTAAATCCATCCATGAAACTCAGCATCTCATGTCCAGCAGTGGCATCAATCAAAGTATCAATTCTAGGCAGCGGAAAACAGTCTTTGGGGCATGCATCATTCAGATCAGTGAAGTCTATACACATCCTCCACTTTCCATTAGCCTTCTTCACCATTACAGGGTTTGCTAACCACTCCGGAAATTGAATCTCCTCAATGAAACCAGCCTCTAAGAGCTTTTCTACTTCCTATTTTATAGCCTCTTGTCTTTCTGGGGCAAAATTTCTTTTCTTTTATTTCACTGTCTTCTGGCTTGGATCCACGTTTAGCTTGTGAGTAATTAACTCCGGGTCTATGCCTGGCATATCAGCTGCTGACCATGCAAACACATCACTATTTTCTTGCAAAAATTTCACTAACTTCCCTCTAAGGGGCTCCTCTAATGTGGCTCCAATGAAAGTCATCCTCTCAGGATTCTCGGGGTCTAAAGGAACCGAAACCAATTCTTCTGCTGGCCTTCCTCTATTCTCATCATTTTCTCGAACATCCATATCTTCAATAGGAAGAACCTGCCCCCCGACTCCATATGCCCTCAAAGAGGCCACATAACAGCTTCTAGCCATTTTTTGATCTCCTCTCTCTTCTCCAATCCCGTTTCGGGTGGGAAACTTCATGACTGAATGGTAGGAAGAGGGGACTGCCTTGAAGGCATGTATCCATGTTCTCCCCATGATAGCATTATAAGTTGAACTAGCCTTTATCACCACGAAATCCAGCATCTGCGTTGCTTGCCTTGGTTCCGTACCTATGGTGGTCGGCAATTTGAATATCCCTTCCACAGGACATTCTACTCCAGCAAATCCATATATCGGCATGTCGGTTGGTGTCAACAGGGAGTCGTTATACCCCATCCTTAGAAAGGTGTCGTGGAGCAAGATATCCATAGAAGCACCATTATCCACAAGGACCCTCTTAAACGGGCTATTTCCTATTATCGGTGTTATGACCAGCGGGTCATCATGGGGAAACTTCACACCCTCTAGGTCGGAATCATCAAAAGCCAATGTTACTTCTGTCCTGGCCCTCTTCGGGGCTTCTCCAACAATATGCATAACCTCCCTAGTATATGCCTTTCTGGAATTTTTGGACAATCTAGCAGCAGTTGGACCTCCAAAGATCGTGTTTATCACAGGTCCTCGAGGGCGTCGCGGTCCTCCAAAAATCGCATTTATAACCGGCCCTCTGGGTTGGGGATTACGCCCCTGATCATCTTGGTCCCTCCTACGATCTTCAAAGTTCTTCCTTCCATTATTATTTTTGTCCCCTCCATCTCCAGTATACTTGTTCAATCTTCCTTTTCGAATCAAAAACTCAATTTCATCTTTCAATTGCCTACACTCATCGGTGTCATGGCCAACATCTTTGTGAAACCTGCAATACTTGCTCTTATCTAGCTTGGCGGGATCAGCCTTCAAGGGCTTAGGCCAGCGAATATCTCTGTCTTTCTCAATCTCCATCAAAATCTGACTTCTAGGAGCATTCAGCTTAGCGTATTCAGTGAACTTTTGCCCAGGTCCTCCCCTCTTGGGGGTTGAATCAGGGTTTTGTTCGATTCTAGGATATTTGTCCTTTGCAATATATTCTAAATCAGTTTTCCGCTTCTTTCCTCCAGTGGGCTCATTACTTACTACGGTCTTCCTCATACTTTCTTCAACCTTGATATACTTCCCTGCCCTTTCTTGGAGCTACAACATGCTTTCAGGGGGACGTTTGGCCAAGGACATCTTAAAAAACTCGTCCCTAGTTCCTTGTTGCAGTGCTATCATGGCTACCTTATCATCAAGGTCCGGGACTTTTAAAGCCTCCTTTGTGAAATGATTCAGGTAATCTCTCAAGGATTCCTTAGCTCCCTGCACAAGACTCATAAGAGATGCTGAACTTTTCTCATGGACTCTTGCACTGATGAATTGCTTAATAAAAGCCTGACTTAATTCTCTGAACGATCCAATAGAATTTGGGGGCAGGCGACTGTACCATCTTTGAGCCATACCCGACAGGGTTTGAGGGAAGGCCCGACACTTTATAGCATCATTCACGGGTTGCAGCAGCAGTGCATTAGAGAATGTCCTAACATGATTAGCGGGGTCTCCCGTGCCATCATAGGCTTTGATAGTGGGCATCTTGAATTTCCTTGAGATATGGGCATTCATTATCTCTTCTGTGAAGGGTGGAGTTGGATCATCAGGATCTCCAAGGGCAAGGAGATTGCTTGGATCAGTTCTTGGGACAGCAGCCCTTCTTCGTACCGGACCATCCAGGTCTATGACAGGAGGAGGATTTCTCCCCCTAGGAGGTATCTGGGGCCTGGTGGCCTGGTGAGCCTCCAAATCATGCCTCAGCCTTTGGATTTCAGCCTCATGAGCCCTGATCCTTTCCTGCACTTCTTGGGGATTCACCCTTGGGGTGCTTTGGGGGCATTGCCTTCCATCGGCCATTAGCTCTTTTCCAGGACGCCTCCTTCTCGGGGCCACTTCATCATCCAAAGATTCAGAGTCTCTCTCAGTGTAAGGACCAGAAAATTCCCGATCCTCAGGGATAGGACCCAAACCTCGTATATAGGGGGGTGACTGCCCTCGTGCTTCGCTTCGCCCAGCATATCCACTTCCTCCAACCTCAGGGTGAAGGGGCATCCCATAAGGGGGGTTAGTAGTAACAATAGTTGAATATTCATACCCGACGGGTCGAGAATTCACAGGTATATGTACTTGTTGAACTTGAGGATTCGTACCTTGAATAGTCGGGGGAGTTGTCCCTTGTGGCTGAGGTTGCGTTGCCCCTATCTGGGCTTCCCCCTGAGTAGATGCATAAGTTGAATGGGGAGGAACCTCCACGGTTGACGAAATCACCTGGGTTGTCTCTGATGGTGTTCCTTCCTCTAGAGCTCTAATTGTTCTCCGTGTTCTCGCCATGGTTGTTGTTGTGCTTTCCCACAGACGGCGCCAAATGTTATGGATAAAATACTAAGGTTATTATTCGCTGTATTTATTACTAAGATTCGGGAGCTCAAGGCCTTTAATGGCCGCTCTCGTGTTTCGTAGCTTAATTCTGCCTTTACGAGATGCCTACGTATCTCTGTGAATTAGAGAATCAAGCCAAAAAACGTCGTTCTGATCTGTGGGGTGAGGCCCCTTATATAGATGTTGGGAGTCCTTGAATTGGACTTGATATAGGAGACTTGGTGGGCAAGTCTCATAATTAGAATGGACTTTGGAGTCCTAGATAGTAGGAAACTGATTTCTTATCCTTTTAGGTCCCCTTGAGGCTAATCTATAAGGATTTATATCCTTATCGGGACTCTTCTCAACAGCTGATTTTTCCCTTATTAATTAATTACGAAATTAATTAATAATCAGGGCTTTTGGGCCTTCTTTATTCCATCAGGCCTGATGGAATCTGGTCCATCAGGCCTGATCAGTATGTTAACCTTTCTGGTCTGAATGTCATACATCTTCTTATTGGGCCTAGCAGTCCACACCTTGTACAATTAATGCAGTATTTAATTATATTATCATAATTTATTTATCCCTATCAAGCCTGTTCCTAATGCTCCTAGAAAAACATGTCATAAATGTGGAAGTTCTAACCATCTGGCTTCTTTTTGCAGGAAGAATAAGAATATAAACTCCTTACCTTCAAAGTCAGGAGTTTAGAGTCAGTCTGTTAGATATAGGCCACAAAATCCTTGTTTTCATTGTGGTAGTTTATGGCATTCCATTTATACTTGTAAGGAATATCATAGTTTGTACTATGATTATTATCAAATAAAACCTTCTTTAAAGAAAGTTAGCATTGTTCCTTCTAGTGTAAGTTCTGATACAAAGTCTGATAGTGTAAATGCTGATAAGAATAATGTTAACATAAACTCTGATGATACATCCGCTGCAAATGTTAACAAACTTAATAAGGCCAAAGGATCCATGCAAGTCTGGGTCCTTAAAACTAATCATTAGTGGTCTTTGTGATTGCAGGGCAACAAGAAAAACAACCTAGTTCTGGACCGTGGATGCTCAGGACATATGACTGGAAATAAAGCCCTGCTATCAGACTTTGTGGAGAAAGCTGGCCCAAGTGTTTCTTATGGAGATGGCATCTTTGGAAAAATACTGGGATATGGTAATATCAATCTTGGGAATGTCATCATTAAAGATGTAGCTCTGGTCTCAGGACTTAAACACAATCTGCTGAGTGTTAGTCAAATCTTTGACAAAGGTTATCATGTGGATTTCTTTGAAGAACATTGTGAAGTTGTAAGCAAATCTACAGGCAAAGTTGTTCTGAAAGGATACAGGAATGGTAACATTTATGAAGCCTAGCTTTTAACAAGTACTGATGGTTCTGCAATATGTCTGTTGAGTAGAGCATCAATTGAAGAAAGCTGGAATTGGCACATGAAACTCTCTCATTTAAATTTCAACAATATAAATGAATTAGTCAAGAATGATCTTGTGAGAGGACTGCCAAAATCAGTGTTTGCTCCTGATGGCCTTTGTGATTCATGTCAGAAGGAAAAACAAAGAAAATCTTCATTCAATAGCAAGACTGAATCATCAATTCTTGAGCCTTATCACCTAATACATGTAGATCTATTTGGTCCAGTGAATGTCATGTCTATTGCAAAGAAGAAATATGTTATGGTCATAGTGGATGAGTTCACCAGATACACATGGGTGTATTTCTTGCACACAAAAAGTGAAACTGCATCTATCTTGATTGATCATGTCAAGTAACTGGATAAATTGGTCAAAGATTCTGTGAAGATCATAAGAAGTGATAATGGCACTGAGTTCAAGAATTTGATCATGGAAGAGTTCTGCAAAGACCATGGAATCAAGCAGGAATTTTCTGCTCCTAGAACTCCACAGCAAAATGGAGTTGTTGAAAGAAAGAATAGAACTCTTATTGAAGCTGCACGAATTATGCTTGATGAAGCAAAGCTACCAACCTATTTTGGGCTGAAGCTGTGCAGACTGCTTGTTTTACTCAGAATGTAACACTCCTTAACAAGCATGGAAAGACACCATATGAGATGTCGAAGAAAAAGAAGCCAAATCTAAAGTATTTTCATGTATTTGGATGCAAATGTTTTGCTCTTAAGACTCACCCTGAACCAAATTTGATTTAAAAGCTGATAAAGGAATTTTTGTTGGCTATCCACTTTCCACAAAAGCCTTCAGAGTCTACAATTTAAGAACAAGGGTTGTCATGGAATCTATCAATGTCTCCTTTGATGATAAGAAGATTACTGGACTTGAAGATTTTAATGATCATGATCAACTGAGATTTGAAAATGAAGACTTAAATTCTGATACTGAAAATCCTGACAGTTTAAATCCTGATACTGCAAACTCTGATGGATTAAACTCTGATGTTACTAAAACTGTGGTGACTACGCCAAAGGAAGATGCACCTGTACAGAGGGAGTATACTGAAGATACAACCACATCTCAAGAAGCATCAGAACATACAACTGGCTCTTCAAGTTTTGATTCATCAAGTTCTAATAAGCCAAGTTGTGATAATTCTGAAAACTCAATTTCTGAAGGATCCAACTCAGAGAGCATAGTTTCAGGGGGAGCATCAGAAAATGTTGATAAAGATAGCATGGATCATGGGGGAGCATCCAGTTCTAGAGAAAACCTTCCATCTGCAAGGAAGTGGACTAAATCACATACACCTGACTTAATTATTGGAAATCCTGATGTAGGTGTTAGAACTAGAATAGCTACTTTAAGTGAATGTCTCTATAATTCTTTTCTTTCTCATACTGAACCAAAGAAAGTGGAAGAAGCTCTTTAAGATGCTGATTGGGTGCAAGCAATGCAGGAAGAGTTAAATGAATTTGAAAGAAACAAAGTTTGGACCCTAGTGCCAAGACCAAAGAACAGATTTGTTGTTGGTACAAAGTGGGTGTTCAGAAACAAAACTGATAGTGATGGCATAATTACAAGGAATAAAGCAAGGCTGGTTGCAAAAGGATATTCTCAACAGGAGGGAATTGATTATGATGAAACATTTGCACCAGTTGCTAGATTGGAAGCCATAAGGATATTTTTGGCTTATGCTGCTCACAAAAAGTTTACTGTCTTTCAAATGGATGTGAAAAGTGCTTTTCTCAATGGAGAATTGGAAGAGGAAGTATATGTTGAACAACCTCCAGGCTTTGTAGATTCCAAATTTCCAAATCATGTCTACAGGCTTGATATAGCACTTTATGGCCTTAAGCAAGCTCCAAGAGCATGGTATGAGACTTTAGCTCAGTTTCTTCTGGAAAGTGGATTTAACAGAGAAACTATTGACAAAACTCTGTTCTACCTCAACCATGGAAAGGACTTACTTTTGGTACAGATATATGTTGATGATATCATCTTTGGTTCTACAAATGACAGACTTTATAAGAAGTTTGCTAAACTAATGCAGTCAAAATATCAAATAAGTATGATGGGGGAACTTAGCTATTTTATGGGCCTTCAAGTCAAGCAGAATTAAGAAGGCACTTTTATTTGTCAAACCAAGTACACCATAAGTTTGCTGAAGAAATTTGGAATGCAAGATTGTTCAAGTGCATCCATTCCCATGGCCACTGCAACAAAATTGGATAAGGATACTGGTAAATCAGTAGATATTATTGATTATAGAGGTATGATTGGCTCACTACTCTATCTAACTGCTAGTAGACCTGATATCATGTATGCTACCTGTCTTTGTGTAAGATTTCAAGCAGATCCAAGAGAACCTCACTTAACAGTTGTGAAAAGAATTTTCAAGTATCTTAAGGGAACAGCTGATCTAGGATTGTGGTATCCCAGAGAACCAGACTTTAAACTAATAGGTTACTCAGATGCAGATTTTGCAGGTTGCAAAATTGACAGGAAAAGCACAAGTGGAAGCTGCCAATTTCTTAGAGGCAGATTGGTTTCTTGGTTTAGCAAGAAACAAAAGTCAATTTCCACATCAACTGCAGAAGCAGAGTACATTGTTGCAGGAAGCTGTTGTGCACAGATTCTTGGGATGAAGAATCAGTTACTGGATTATGGGTTAACATATTTTAAAATCCCTATTTACTGTGATAATCAAAGTGCTATTGCTATGATAGGTAATTCAGTTCAACACTCAATGACAAAGCACATCAGCATTATGTACCACTTCATAAGGGAACATGTGGATGAAGGTACAGTGGAATTGTACTTTGTTCCCACAAATCAACAACTAGCAGATATCTTCACAAAACCACTGTGTGAAGCTACTTTTACAAGATTGGTAAATGAACTTGGCATGGTTTCAGGTTCTTTCTCTAAATCTGCTTAGTTTTTGTTCTGATGCATGAGATTTTATGATCAGTATTTACAGATATTACTATCTTCGTGTATTCTCTGCTTAATTGAAAATTGTTTAAGTACTGATTGTTGTCTGATGTGAATTTCTAAACTCTGATAGTGATATGAATGTTTCTGTGATTATTCAATCCAATGAGGATAACTATGCTAGATGCTGACCTAGTAGTCTTTAATATACTAAAGATCCCATGTTCGAAGTAATTGTTTATGTGGAAATCTCTCAACACAATCAAATTCTGATACTGAGCTTAGTTGAAGTTTACTTTGTGTATCTCATTACTAAGTCACAAATTGGAATAGTGCGTCTTATCTGTTAAGTTCTGATGTTAGTAAATCTGATGGATGTACTAAGTGCTGATAAACCTCACTAATCAAAAGAAAAAGAAAAAGAAATTAAATTTAGGTACTCCTTTGAGATCTAGAGTAAAAACTGTGGAAGGGAAGACCTAAGTGCATTGCTGGTATTAAGTAATATGCATCAGAAAAGCAAAATAAATATTTTTCTTGGTGACTTTTCACACTCTATGATTACTAGAGAAATACTCTGATAATAGCATAAAATCTGATAAGCAGTCGTGACTCACTTACACTGAGAAGCCACTGTAAAATGGAATTTCAAAAGATGCATAAAATGAGCACAAAACAGTTGAGGTGGACTCATGCATGAACTCATTCTAAAGTAGACTTCAGAATCATGACAGATTTTAAGCAAAGTTCTTAGTTATGCCTTATTTCTAAGATGTATTGAAGTGAATCAGACTTTAATCTTTATCTGATATTTAGCTTACTGCACACACATACACTCCATATGAATGATGAAAATTAATGTGGTGATAAATGTTGTTTTAGATGCACGTTTAAGTGTCACTTGCATAAATTCTGAGGACAAGTTCTGATGGAAGTTCTGATGATTATGTTCTGAAGAAACGAAATCAGAATTTGTGTGAAGAATTACAGAAATAGGCATTCACTTTTTGAGTTAAGAAATCATGTTATGATGATTGTTAAGTTCTGATATAAGTCTAAGTTCTGATATTAAACTCTAATTCTTTACTTGACTTATTTGTGATTAAAATCTGAAAGAGTCTTATTTAAAATCAGAATATGTTTGGGTGAGATATTAACAGTCAACATAATTTGGGTTAGTGGTACACATCTATGCACAGTAATTTTTACTTGTTTCGTGTGCGCATTAAATCCTGTTTTAAACTTCCAATGGCTGTTTTTATTCTCATCAGTCTAGGGAGACGAGGTAGAATTATTTCTACCTATAACCATTCAATTTTCCTTGCGTCTCTTGAAATTCTATTGGCTATATAAACCAACACCACATTCCAGCCAACACATCTCTCATTTTCTCTCAAACTTAATTTTTTTTCTTTCTCTCATCACAAATATGGTTCATTACAACTTAGTTCTGAACTATGACACTTTCACTATCAATATGAGGTGTCTTGAATGGCAGCAGGAATGGCATGCCACTGCCATTCCTGATGAAATTTGGGACTCAGTTCCCCAAGAGGTCCTCACAGACCTCTTGTTCTTCTACATGGACTATCATCGCCATCTTGAGCGTCTGGAAGAGGAACGGAGGGAATCTCTCCGACAGCAGGAGCGAATCATTCGTCTCGCTGTTCTTTTTGTTGAGAGTAGGAAGAAGAAATAATTGTAGCTTAGGACAATCTTGTACTTTTGAGCTTGTAATTTAAATTTCATGAAATGTATTTGCTCAATATATTAATGAAATTTTATATTTATGCAAGATTTTGTCTCTGAGTCGTTTGATATTCTGATAACATTTTAAATCCTGATACTAACCATATTCTGATGACCTTTTTAGCTCTGATACAAATCAAGTTCTGATTCTGACGTGGAAGTATTTGTTTACTTGGTTCATTAATGGGCATTCTCTCATTGGTCATATTTTTACAGAATATTGGTCACGCAGTAAAAATAAAAAAAAATTATTAAGTGGGAACAGTTTTAAATTTTAAAATAAAACTGAACTACCTTGATTAATGGGATTACTTGGTAAGTGGACCGGTTTTTCCTTGAAAAACTGCATGTGATAAGTAATGATTACTGAATACCCGTGCCCATTAATTATCTTTTACTACTACATGTCTGACAGGTGTCTCAACGGTTACTTTTTCTACCGTGTATAAGTAAAAGAGAGAAAAGATTGTAATATCTTTTATTTACTTTCATATTTTATCTCTCTCTTTTTACTTTTATTCTCTCTCATCTACTAACAATTTTTAATACAGACATTTTCTCAAACACCTTTCAGGCAATTTTCTTTCTCACGAATTCTCATGGCACCCAAGGACATAATTTTTGATGGAGCTACGTTTGTTCCTAATAACTTTTTTTCTATTCTTAGCAAGTCAGAAGCACCCTCTGAACTTCACTTCATTCAGGACTTTCTTGCTAGTTCTGATATTGGGTATGCTCTGACTGAACCCGAAGCAGTTTCTGGTACTCAAGTACTGGAGTTTTGGAGAAGCGGTGTGTATGATGATGGTGGTCCTCAAGGGTCCCCAAGTATTATTTTTACATCGGGGGAGGATGAGTATATTGTGACATTGTCTACGGTTCGCCAAGCACTGCAGCTACCTGAGAACTGTGTTTATTCTACTGTTGACGAGCCAGTTCTTCAAAACATGATGGCCAGTCTGGGTTATGAAAGGACATTGGCAAAGCTGGGCCAGTTGAAGAGATCTTTCATAAGGAGGGAATGGAGTTTCTTCTTTGATTGCATAACTAAAGATTTTGCAAACAAATGTTCCAATTTTGATGCAATTCCCATATTCAGCCAACAAATCGGGTATGCTCTTATAAATTGAACTGATTTTGACTATGCAAGTGCTATTTTAGGTTTTATTGGGGACAGAATGCATGAAGATAGATTTACTGTTTATTTTTCTAGATTCTGTCAGCTTATTTATAGTTTCTGTTGTGATAATAAGCCCCAAGGTTATGGTGAATTAATTTCATCATTCAGAATAGCTAAAAGAGCTTTTACTGACTTATTATCTACTGATAATAAGAAGGTTGTGTTAAGACCCCTTTTAATTCCTTTATATGTCAAACAAGCCTTAATAACCTATGATCCTGTTAAATACACTGCATTATATCCTAATGTTCAACCATCTGAACCTCATCCATCAGCACCTACCACCTCTATTCAACCATCACAAACTTCTCAACCTCAACCTTCAGAACCTACAGTGCAGCCTTCATCTTCAAAACCTAGGAGGACTATGAAATTACCTCAGACACAACAGAAGAGAAGGAGATTCATTCTGCGAGATGAATCAGATGCTGAGGAACAGGTTCCTGTATCAGAACCTGTTGTTCAAGAAGCTGAGAAGGTTTCTTCTCAGAAGGATGTTGATATTGGGAGTTCTAGGCCTCTAAAAAGGCTTAGAAAGCATAATTCTGATGATATAACTCCTAAAGTCACCTTAAAAGCTAAAAGATTCAAAATATTGGCAAAAAGGCCTGAAGATTCTGGTAAAGGAATGGAAGCAGCAGCTAAGGAAGGAGATCAGGAATCTCTGATCTCACAAGACCCTGTTGAAGCTCACAATTCTCCTAGTGCTGATTCAGACCCTCATGCTACTCATCACTCCCCTACATGAGCCG